>NC_061117.1:213369838-213428098 GCF_002878395.1 Capsicum annuum | reverse complement strand
TTGTTGCTGGTGGGAGGTGATAGGTATCCCGTGGATTTAGTCGAGGTGCGCACAAGCTGGCCCGGACACCACGGTTATAAAAAAAAAACTTAACTTTTTTTTTGCACACCCCTTAAGAAAAACATTAAATCGAGGGTGATTTGACTCAATTATCCTTATTTATTACTCCTATCAATTTAATACTTCTTTCTTTTGCACCACATTAATATCTCTCCATTTTTATGACTAGACTAAAGGTGGAACAAACAACTAATGTCTTGGTTTTCTAAAATGACAAGTATTGTGGATCATCTATTTTTAATAAGGATGACAAGTATTTAGGAATGGAGGGAGCAGTATTTTTCATACATAATACATGTTGAACAGATAGCCTGTGCCATAACATTATAGTTAATGCACTTGAATTCTACTAAAAAATGGAAAAAATGGTCCAAAATTTTTTCAGGTCATTTTCAGGAAAAGTAGTTGCTGAAGAAAGCAGAAAGTTGGTTGACTAGCTTCTCGTCCATTTTCCTATTCACCAGCTTCACAAAGAGCAGTTATATTACAAGTAACCAAACAAATTATCATTTGTTCTCTGTTTTCTTATCATTGCAGGCTACTACTCCTCACAAGAAACCAATAATCAACATGGAAACCAGCACGAAAATCACTCGGAAATGGATACTATGCACATTTGGTAGCTTCATTAGTTGCTTCATTTTCTTGCTATACCTTAAGCACAACAATGAGGCAGTGCATTTCAGGACTCTGCGACATGCCATGTTCAATGTGACATTGTCTTTAGACAATAGCTTTTTCCATCCTGGTAATTTAGAGACCTCGAAAGCAGCAACAAGCAGAGAAGATGAAGGGGATATAATACAGAAAAACAGCAAGAATAAGTGCAACATATTTGAGGGAAGATGGGTTTATGAATCAAAGGGAAGCTCATATTATGAAGCGCCACAATGTCCATTCCTCAGTGAACAAGTGAGCTGCCAGAAGAATGGAAGGCCTGATTTCGACTATGAGAATTGGTCTTGGGAAGCTCATGATTGTGTGATCCCAAGGTAGGAAAATTGTTTGTTCATTTACTTGTTTCACCCTTACTTTGTTTTGGTTTTAATTGACAGCGTAAAGGGTTTTTGCACTATCAGTATATAGAAAGTTACACTCTTTTTTCTTTCTTTATGAGCACATGCAGATTCAATGGCAGAGATATGTTGAAGAGGCTTAGAGGCAAGAGGGTCATCATAGTTGGAGATTCACTAAACAGGAACCAGTGGGAATCTCTCGCGTGTCTTCTTTATTCTACAATTCCTCCTTCAAGAGCCCATCTTGATTTTAGCAGTAGCTCCTATAAAGTCTTCAAAGCTAAGGTAAATCAACTTAGGCACTTAAATTTCCCAAAGCAAGTACCCTCACAGGCACCGACACCCTGGTGCAATAGTGCATGGTGCAGGGGCGCTGGTGCTATGGTCACATGCACACATCTGCTGCACCTTGAAGACCATGGCTTCCTGACATCTCTGATGTTATAATACGTGTGTCTTTTGAGTCGCTCTTTGTTTTATTGTTCATAATCATTTAGTTAATTTTCTGCTTTTCTAGGACTACAATGTCACTGTAGAGTTCTACTGGAACCCGTTTCTTGTCCAGTTGGACTCCAAAAATGCTCCTAAAATTTTAAGGCTGGAAACACTCGATTTGTCGTGTCTGCATTGGCAAGGAGCGGACATTATGGTATTCAACACAGGACATTGGTGGTTGCATCGTGGGAAGTTCAAGGCGTAAGTTCACTAATGAATTTTCTTGAAAGGTTTTAAGTTTAACATCTCTACTCCGATAAAGAATTTCCACTATCAAATAAATACAGGCAACCATTCGTAAAAAGTGAATTTTCTGTCAGGTTACTTGTTGCAACATGTTAAAATAAATAGACACTGCATGCAGGTGGGACTTATTCAAGTACAAGGGACAATTAGTTGATGAGCTGAAGTTAGAATCAGCATTTGAAGTGGCAATGGGAACCTGGGCAAATTGGATAGATCAGAATGTTAACTTGATAAAAACAACAGTTTTCTTCAGAAGCGTTTCCCCAGCTCACCAAGGTCAAACCGGATGTTACACTAAAACACAACCGATCACAGATATATCACATGTAACACATTTTTCTGAGTCCCTGATGGAGATTGTTGTTAGAACATTGTCAAAAATGAGAGTTCCTGTAAGATACTTAAACATCACGAAGCTCTCAGAGCACCGCATAGATGCACATCCATCAGTCTACGGCAAAAAGAAAGGACAAGAACTGATGAAGAGAAAATTAAAGCCACCGGAGAGTTTTGCTGATTGCAGTCATTGGTGCCTGCCCGGACTGCCTGATACATGGAATAGGTTACTATATGCATCTCTTGTTTTGGATCACCCTACTGATTCCCCGGGTCTATCACATTTGGTTTCTTGAAAATAAGAGATTTACCATCATTAGGCTATATTAGTTATTGTGTTAGTGTGGATAGTGGTGGCAATTCAACCTATATTTGCTCAACTCATCCATTTTAAATATGAGTGAATTTGCGCTAACCCATTTCAACCCGCAATCAAATGGGTTGAATGTGATTTCATATTTCTATTCGATCCCTACCGCTGGCCTAAGCAAGATTTCATTTACTAAGGGAACCTTTGAACAGAAACCTCTGAACACTCTTACAAGTGTTTAACCGCGCACGCTGCTTGTTTCCTTTCTTTTCTCATTGACCTCACAAAGCAAAGTCTGGGTCATTTATGTTTCTTTTTTGCTTTCAACCTTATCACTGGTGTTATTTAGAGTACAGAAAAGGTCATCACCAGAGTTTTACCACTTCCTATAACTTGTTGATGATGTTCCAATAAATTCCATAAATTCTCTACATAGTTCACATTTCTATGGAAACATCTTCTAATGATATTATTAATATATGTTAATGAAAATATTTATTCTCTGTATTCACCAGTTATACATGTGCAGATATTCTCCAAAAGTAAATTATCAGTTACTGCAATCGTTTTTGATTGGCTGCATCGGAAACAGCCTGTCTACCCCAAAAGGTAGGGGGCAAGGTCTCTGTGCATCCTACATCAGAAAATGTTGTTGCTGCAATCGCTTTAGACATGAATTCATTATCCTTAAGTTTTTCTATTGACCAAAATAGTTCTTATATCTCTTAATTGAGTGACAAATTTTTCACTGAAAATAGAATGGTTTCTCACTAAAGTATAAAATGAGTCAGCCTGTTTTTTACCCAACCATTTTCGACCCGCACGAATATAGGCGGGTAAGGATATGACCCCTTTTTTTCTTGACCCATTTTCCACCACCAAGTGTGGGGATGTACATTGGTGAGTGCAACTAATCATGTTGAACTGCCCTGCAGTCGCAGAGAACATTACATGACAGTGCACATTTACCTAGTTCTGAAATCGTACAGGAAGACTTTAATAGCTATTTACTTGGCCAAATATGCACGATTCGCGACAGTGATTTCAGGATTAAGCGGATTCCTGGAAACCAGTTCTTGCAGCAACTGCTTTAGTTAGGTAATATTTGGAATGCTCAAGCGAACACCACAGGATCTATTGTAGAAGTTGCAATTTCAGGGCGCAACAACACCCTTCAGCAGTTAAGCGGTTATTACTACTGATGTACGCACGCAAACATATATTATAAAATGCAAACCAAATCGAAGACGCATAGTAGACGAACAACATTACATGGACATGCAGATTAATGATGTAGAATAAGTAATCGGCTATAACACTGAAAAAGCTTTCCATATATATTTTAATTCATGAGAATGCCAAGATCGGCTACAATGTGGCCATACCTCACATATGGGTTGGTTTCTTCAAGGTACCACTATGTATTATTTACTAGCTAGCACTACTAGAGGAACGGATTGTTGATACCTCATGCAACTTTACAAGGCGAATAATGCATAATAATATCAATCTTCGTTTATCTAGGATGCCATGGATTGATTGGAAAAAGCAAAACAATACTATTTACAGCATCATCAGAACTATAAAATCTCCCACTCAGATTCAGGATGATCATTAGCAGACAGCATTTTTGTGTTTGAATTCATGGCAAGAACAGGCATCACCCTGTCTTCAGCCTCTAGGTTACATTGTTGATCTCCATATAGTGCTCCAAGTTGTTCATACTCTTTTCTTGTCAACCTCTTTTTCGTAGAGAAAGCTTCCCGAAGCTTCTTCTGAGAAAATATAACAGAAACAGTCAACAAAGATCTAAAAGATGCATTAGCAGAGCCCCACCTCTGCCCCTCGTAAAAAAGCGAACTAAACGAATAAATACAAGAAAGAAATATATAAGACAGACAGAGAACCAACCTTACAGGACTTAAGTTTGGCTGGGCCATGTGGAACACGAATCTTGTACTTTTCAACCAGGACACATGTTTCCTCCAACTGGGATACATCAAAGTTCTCAACAAGTTCCAATTCTGACTCAATGTTGACATACTTGGACGTAGAAGAAGACAAATTGTCTGATTTTTCTGTAAAAGAGCATAATGGTGTCAGAGAGATAGAATTGAGTTGATTACCGTAGACACAATGAAGTAATCCGAAAGGCAGGCACATGCTGGTCAGTTTCACAAACATCCCTTCAATTTATTTGATCTTAAGTGGATAGGATAGGAGAAGGAAGACAACCTAAGGACCACCTAAATTTTCCTTGAGAGCGAGACACGCGGACGAGGTGTACATTTGTTTGCTGGGATTGAGGAAGAGTGATCCAGACACTGTAGTTTTCTCTAAATTCCCATGGGAAAAAAGGCGAAACTGCAACAGTATAACTTTGCATTGACTGATAAATCATAAATGATACATAGACAAATGACTCCAAACCCTCTGGCGCAAGCATGAGAATCTGACCTTCTGCAGGTTCCCACGACTATGTCTGGCCTTACTGAAATGAACCAACTTTTGATGGCTGTTCTAACTCCTAAAGTTGTGCCAATTTAGTTCAATTAGACTATTCATCCAATATAACACACATAAGGTCCACCGTGACTCATTGTCGCAATCCACTGTATATTTTCCCTATAGTAAAATGATTTTGGGTAATTAATAATAACATTGAACAATTTACAACTTGGTATATAGTTCCCTAGAAGGCACAAGCAATCAGTCTTGAATCAGTGTTACACAGAAAATGGGAACGCAGAGAGATCTTTCTTCGGTTTCAATTAATAAAGTAACTAGTATGTCAGTACCTTCATGGAGCTCATTGATCTCCTCATTAGCTAATTCATTGTTCCAAGAATTACTGCTAATTTCCAATCTTGTATTACGAGCCAACTCCTTTGTACATGTATCTGCTGCCAATGTAGAAGTTATCACACAGAGCAAATAAGAGAAGAAAACTGCAGACAGTATACCACAAGAGTCTGGTGAAAAAGCCACCAACTGAGATAGAGCTGGAACCTATTTGCTTCTTCCCATCAGATTCAACCGACATCATGACAGAAGCCGCAGAGTTAATTGAAGTATCAGCTGCAGGCACATTAGTTTGTACAATGTGATCACAAACTTTACTTGCTGCTTGTCCAGAGTCAGATCCTTTAACTGAGGCCAGGGGTGAAGTCAGGGTCACGTGGTCAGATGCCATTTCAAAACCACCCCTAACCTCAGAATGTGAAGATGATTTTACTGCATCCCCTGATGCAAGACAGGTTGTATCAGACTTCTTAGCTGGATGGCTGTCTCTAACAATTTCTTTGATCCCAACATTTTGACGTTTATAGACTCCTCCACTTTTGATTTTCCCTGAGATTTCAGGAAAAGATAATATTAGCAGGGCTGTTTGACCAAAGAGATTAAATAGTGGATGATGAATAATCAGCATTTCTATTTCGTACCCTTGATCACTTGAGTTTCATCATTTAATTTGTTACTGAAACCTCTGTCACTTCCTTTAAGGTTTGCTTTCAGCTTCTTATCAATTTCATAGTGAGCATAAGGGTTCAGAGACAAGTCAGCAGCTGCAACTTTCACAGGATCAATACTACATTGAGGATGAACATCTTGCATCACCTCAGAATAGAATCTCTTGACATTTGTACCAACAATGTTCACCTGATTTTCGACATATTTAACAGTGTCCTGTAAATTGTCAGAGTCTCAGTTATGCTGATTATAACCCATTTGGTCAAAATTAGCAGGGTCAATAATAGGCAATACAATTTCAGAACCTTTTCACATATCCAGAGACATTATTAATCAAAACTGACAGAAAACAGTCAATGACACATGGCGATGATGTACACTTCTTGTTTGAATACCATGATAACATCTGTCATCCTTGCAATCATAAATTATTAACTCTGGGTGGAGTGGTGGACACAAATACAACTTTTCATGAGACTAGCTAACTAGACGAGAGGATTTTAGGAAAAGCGAGCAGCCATTAATAAAAGATAAGACAGTAACAGCAGCGTTGCTACCTTAGAAAAGTACTTCCCTCCCAGTCAAGGTAGAGCTAAAAGTAAAAAGCTAATACATAGCATCAGTGAGTATTAGTAAGAATGTATTTTGATGGTATGGGCCATCAAGATGTCTTCCTTTTGTCCCCACCAACCTTGAAAAAGGTCCAACATATAATATGTTCATACAGCCACAAAAACTGTAACAACGTAGAGGTAGTGGGGGCAATGAAGGGACTCAAATAGCGTTTCTACACTCTTCCTTCAATCAAACTCTACGTATATCTCATGCAGCAAAGGTGCGACCAGCCAAGTCATTGAGTATCCAGGTCACTGATTACACATTGAGTATCCCGGTGAAAAAGAAAACCCAACAAACCGCCTAAATAACAACATGCAGGACACCATCTACTTAGGACCACTCCTAGAGATCTGGGCCGAACTCCCATTGAATGCAAAATAGTACATGGCTGGGAGGATTAGTTGAGTAGAAGGGAACAATTTTAGCAATAAGCAAATTAAGTCAAGAAAATACCAGAAACAAGTAATATTAAATATATAAAATAATTAAATACGAATAGAGAACAATATTTGAAAGAATACGTTCACCTGGTACATAGCCTCTTCCATCTCCAAACACATAGTTTCGAACTTTTGGTATACGTTTCCCACCCAAGATATAGCTTTCAAGTCCATCTCAGAATAGGTTGTCAAGTTTACGGGGATTCTTTCAAGTCAGTTTCGTGAGGTGTTATAGCTTTCCCAACTGCAAAAGTGACAAGTCGTTGCACTATTATGGTGAATTCTTGAGTTGCACAGAATTAAATAATTCTCTTCAGTCACGTCAGCCACCAACTTCAATCTGTTTCAGAAGCAGCGAATTTGTTAATCATTCATGAATAATTTAAGTTGACTGAAATGGCCTCTTTAACGAGACACCAAATGCCATGTCAGCCAGATTCCATCTAGAGATAGTGGACAACGAAGTGTTGTAGTTTTAAATATTTCCACATGAATTAGATAGTCATTCAAGTTATCCAAATATAAATCTCGATAAATCGCTTCTTCACCTATGAATTTCCCGCAAAAAATTATGAGTAAGGTGGACTGAGCTAAATCTATATAGCCAAATATTAGATAGAATGGTAGAATAGGATATAAATTGATCTACCTCAAATTCTCAATCAGACACAAGGGACTAATGGGAAGGTTTATGACTTTTGTATTTTGCGTGCTGCCCAAGAGACCAAACGAGCTGTTCAAAGTGGAGATGCAATTGTTTTCCAAAACCCTGCTAGGTTTCATGAATTTGTGTAACCAAAGCATCTGCAAACGTATGACGGAATGTCCTTACAACCATCTAATCTTGCGGTTCTCACCTCAGTTCATGGATGCAAAGACAGAGAAGAATTTTTAAGAGAAGAGGTCATGGTGCAAAGTAGTACCGCTACTTAATATGCTAGCCTCCTTGATATTAGGATCAAAAACAAGACCTAAGGCACACAAAGAAGCTTTTCAACAGAGATATATTAATTTTAGTGTCAACCTTACTTGCTAATGACTTCATATTAAATGTGTGACTAGGCCTCACAATTTTTCTCTTAAAGACACAGATTTTATCTGCTCTTCCTTCCAAGGAAATCACAATCTTTTTCTCCGCTAATCTTTCTCAGCATGTTAAGTAAGCAACACTTGAATTAGGTAAGAATTGGCAATAAGACCAGAAATAAATTCTTAAAATTGATTATTTTGCCAATAAGACCAGAATTAGGAACTTTTTTTATAGTATAATTAGCAGCCAATTGCATTCAAGCAAAATTAATCAAGGTGAGCATAAGCTAGTTCAAATACCATGGTTATCAACAACAAAAAAAAAATTGCATTCACGGGGTTCCTTATCAGAATGGCTATTCAATGCCTTCAGCAGATAAAACTCTGAATTCCTCAAAAGACATCTTTTTGTTAAAAAACTGCAGTTCTCTTGGCAATAGAATATCTGCAGTTCTCTAGACTCCAAAGCTATTTTGGTCACCCAAAGTCAAGAAGGTTTAAGAGCTTCCTTATTAGCTAAACTAGGCTCATCCCAAGATTCTAAGAAAAGCATTCCCAACCTAAGAAAACAATCCACACAAAAGAAAAGAAAGCAAGCTATTTTACCCAAACCCCACAATTTCACTCTTTTTCCACCCCTCCTTAGGAGCTCCCGCCCTTTTTGCTCCCTTGATGACCCGAACCCACAACCTCATGATTGGAGGTGGAGGGTGCTTACCATCCAAGCAACCCCCTTCTCTCACAATTTCACATATTCAAAACAGCTGCATCCACCCATTCACAAAGTTAACTACAACAACAACAACAACATAGCATGTGTATTCCCACATATTGGGGGCTAAGTGTACGCAGTCCATACCACTACCTCCGAAGAAGTAGAAACGCTGTTTTCGAGCATTCATAAAGTTACTACAAGCAAAAAATCACAGCAAACACAAGCAACACAAGAAAAAACTAACTTTTTTTCCCCAAAATTTCTTTACAGAAAAACAAGAAAAGATCATTATTACCTTGATCAAGAAACACAACCCAACAAAGATGAAAGTTTTACCATCTATACTACATATATGTAAGGATACAACAACAGAGATATAAAAAAGGTGGACTTTATCAACAAAAAGGAAAAAAAAATACTCCAACATACCTCTTTTGGCACGAGGGACGACTAATCTCGAAATTAATTTTGAAAAAATTTATACCTTGAGCGGAATAAATCACAGTATAACTTGTCCTGCGATTGTACTGTTACTTTTATTCCATAATAAGGTGGAATAACAAAGCTGGAAATAAGTTATCCAAAATTTGCTATCCAAGACTTGATATGGAACAGAAATACTATAATCCAAAATAACTGATCATCCCAATGGATAAACTCATCTTTAAATAAATTCCAAAATAAACTATTCCTTATCACTCGTACCAAACAGGTACTTAAACACAAAAAGGGGTTGTGTTAAACAAAGAAAAATGATAAATAGAGTTAAAAAATTAGAGGAACTTACATAAGTAGGAAGGAGTAGAAAAGGCAAGGTCACCAAAAAAAACTCAGCAAAATACAAAAGAATCAAGCTTTATAAGAGGGATTATTGAAGAAAAAAATGATAAAAAATCCAAAGTGGGGTACAGAGAAATTGGAGTGGGTAAGATTGTTTTCTTGAATAGCAAAAATTACAACATAGTTTTCTGCTACATGGATTCTTCACTAGTGTGCAAGAAAAGAACACTATTAAACTAATTCAATTGGAAATGGAGTAAAAAACAATAATTGACATGATTATGCATAGTATATATAAGGTCTTACAAAATAATTTGCAAATAAATTATTAACGTTAAAGATAAATTTGAAAAAAATTATCTTTTACTATAAAAGTGATAAATATAAACAAAAATTTATTTTTGAATGATGTACAAATAGAAGTGAAGAGAGAGTAGTATATATCTCTTGTATTACTAAATTAATATAATGTTCTTAGAAAAGAAATATTTAAGTAAATTTGTAGAATTGTTAATACCTCAACATTTTGAGGCAACTGTAAAAAAGAAATAATGAAAAGAGGACAATTTTTTTTTCCTTTATACATCTTTATCTAATATTTTTCTTAAAAAAAGGAAAAAGTATGATCTATAGGATAAAATTCAATTCAATTTATACTTGGTACAGGAGAGGAAAATGTACCCAAATTCCTATTGAGATAAAAATATTATTTTTAATAGATCTTCGATTAAAAAAAAAAAAAAGTTATCCATTACCCTAAAATAGAAAATTAACAAAGTGTGTGCCGTTTTTATTTGTGGTCATATCGTCCTTATCATCAAGCATACGCTAAGAAGGGTGATAAGTATTCTAAGGATAAGAATACAAGCATTGAGGCAACAATCTTGATATTCAGAAAAAATTAATTTTCTTTTCCTTGAAAATGATATCAAATATACTCTCTTCCTAAGTAATCATTTCTTTCCTGAAATAAATAAATAATTGAACTTGGTGTGCAAGAAATAAGAACTAGTGCACACTTGGAAATCAACTAATTTTAGAAGATCCTCTTGCTCAAAAGTCAACTGGACCCCAAAAATAAACATTTACATCTAACTAGGAAAAGAATGCCTTGATACAATGAATATAAATAAATAACAATCCCACCGTTCACTTTTACTTTATCATGTTTATGAGTGTCAATTAAAATTAAATTGATCCAAAATTTTAACTTTATATAGTTGAAAGATATATACTAAAAATAATATAAGGTACAATCCTTCTCATATTAGGCATGTGAAATTTTAGTGCTCCCCCATTAAAGCAAGCGAATTTGAATTAGCCGGATCTGTAAGCTTGAAGTTGAAATAAAAAATGAAGAAAATGAAACTCTTTAGGAAAGTAGGTGCATATGTGACAGAATAAAGACATGAAGTGAAAGCTATAATACACATCATATGTACCAAAGACATTCAACAACAGTAGCTAAGTGTGAACTTTGAACAACTTCAGTTTTCCAGTTATAGTGAGTTCCCAAAACAATATATATATTCACCCAGCTGCTTGAAAATCCCCAAAGTCATCATCTTCAACATCTTGTGGACCTTGCTCTTTAACTGATTCTGACTTATTTGGCTGCTCTTTCGTTATCGGTGAGTCCTTGGTTTCTGCAGATTGCTCGAGACTCAATTTAGACGGAGATACTGGGGGAGACCTAGCAGCAGTATCAACGGGTGAAAGTGGCGCGGGAGGAGGTGGTGGTGGCTTGAGTAATATTGTTGAATCCTTTCGGTTGGCCTTTTCCTCCAATGATAGATTATTTAGGCCCTGCTCAAAGAACTTGGACCTTATGGTGCCACCAGTTTTCTGTCGCCAAAAAACCGACGAGGTTACTGGATGACAAACAACAAGAAGATATCCAGTGTAATCCCACCAAGCGGGGTCTGGGGATCGGTAGAGTGTACGCAAACCTTACCCCTACCTTGGAGGTAGAGAGGACGAGGTTACTGGATGATAGAGTAACATAATTACAGGACAATACACTAAGATAGGAATCAAGGAGACTAACATTCTTTATCTGAAGTTTCAGGGTTTCCCCCTCTTTCAAACTGTAGTCAACTGATGAGGATTTCTGGTATTGCTGTTCCATCTCTTCTGCGGTTTTCTTCTTATTCAGGTATCTGTTTAAGCACATTTTGAAGCAGATCAACAAAGACAAACAAATTGAATATAAAATATAAAGGAGCATCATCTCAAATGAGTTAACCTTTTCCTACCAGTCCTAACATTTCGACCCACGGGAGACCAAAACTGGACCCCTGAACCGTCCAGTTGGCACCCCTTAACTGGAAATTACAGTGTGTAGATAGATAATAGATATTGTTTATGTATTATATATACTTTATGAGTTTATATTGAATCCCTTGGCTTCTTTGTGTATTTTGCTTCTTAATACAGCTATAAAAAACAACAGCATGGAAAGAGAAAGGCAAAATTGAACATGTATAGTGAGGCAAGAAAGCATGATACTTCTGATGGTCGTGAAGAGCAGCTTGAAAGTCATAGGCTTCGGGTCTTTCTCGAAATCCAATGCCGATAAAGGCATGTCTGAGGCGTCCACCTGTGCATGTTACCCATTGATGTACATGATTAGAATCTAAAATTTCAAGAAGAAAGTTGGTCTTCAGTTAGCTGGTCTCAAGGAATGCTAATAGTAGAGTTGCAAACATTGTGGATAATGGTTTGATAGCATGGTTGAGAATCCAGGGATGCAATTCCAAATAGCACTATACATAAGACATATTATGACATGTAAAGTTTAGTGATTGGACTTATAGAAAGTAATGAAACAAACTTTGAAGCAGTTCCAAGTTCAGACAGGATAGAACCTTAATACATTAGAAGGTACAACAGCAGAGGAAGAGGGATAATTCCAGCCAAAACTACATGAAGACTAACAAAGAGAAACCACAACAAACTTGAGGTCCTATAATGCCTATGAGACAGGTTATAGTTGTTAGAATATGAGTAGGAATAGGAATAGCATATAAAATCCTACTTGGAAAAGAATTGTAATGTAGTGTCCTATTAGGAAAAGGATTGAAATATATTGTCTATAAATAGGGCCTCAATGTAATAATATAGTTACAACAATTCAATAATATTTTTCTCTTATATTTCTTGACATGGTATCAGAGCTTCCACGATCTTGGTAAAGAATCAAAGAGTTTCCGCAGCCGGCGGGCGGCTATAATCCATATATGCCGCCCGTCCGGCCAATGATCATGTTAGCAAAAGTTAGGAACCACACTTCATTCCCCTACTTTCTCATATCTTTGCGTAGCACCATGCATCTGTCCGGTGACTACTTTTTCATATCTATTTTTTCTTAGCACCGTGCTTCTTTTCAGTGACTATTTTCTCATATCTGATTTGCGTAGCACCGTGCATCTTTCCGGACTACTGTCTCATATCTGATTTGCGTAACACCGTGCTTCAGTGACTATTTTCTCATATCTGATTTGCGTAGCACCGTGCATCTTTCCGGACTACTGTCTCATATCTGAGTTGCATAGCACCATGCATCTTTCTGGTGCCTTCTCAGATTTAATTTACATAGTTCCCTAGGTCTTTCCGGTGACTCCTCAGATCTTTTTCAGTAGGGTCGTGCCATCATTCCGACCCTGCCCATATAATTTCTCTTTTCCAGTAGAATCGTGTCGTCATTCCGACCCTTACTCGTATAATTTCTATTTCTCAGTAGGGTCGTGCCATCATTCCGACCCTACACATATTTCTCTTTTTCAGTAGGGTCGTGTCATAATTCCGACCCTACCCATATACTTTTTTTTCCTCAGATTGTAGTCACTTTTCAGCCATCAAATCTAATAATCCGGCGTGTGAGCATGTTTCGGCTAAGTTTCCGGTGACTTTCATGTTCAAGATCTACTCGTCTCTTGATTTCGAGATGACCCGTATATTTTATACGGGTTTTCGGAAATTTTCCAGCGACACATCGACTTTACGGCAATGTTTACTACTTTTCGGATCATTTTTTCAGTTTGTTCCGTTTCAATTGAGGTCTCCCAGACGTCCAAAGCAGTCCTTATCAGTTTTCTTGCAGATATCTTCACCAAGTCCCTCACCGATTCTCATATACATCCATAACAAGCTTGGTACTTATGTCTTCTATGCACCAGCTTCAGGGGGAGTGTTAGAATATGAGTAGGAATAAGAATAGCATATAAAATCCTACTTGGAAAAGGATTGTAATGTAGTGTCCTATTAGGAAAAGGATTGGAATGTATTGTCTATAAATAGGGCCTCAATGTAATAATGTAGTTACAACAATTCAATAATATTTTTCTCTTATATTTCTTCACAATAGTACAGTAAACATGCTAACTCAGAACAAGAAACCTCTTATAATTAACCTCAACTGCTCCTAGGTTACACTTGGGACAAGTCTAACCTCAAGCGGAACTGGTATAACCTGATAAGCATATAAGGTGACCCAAAAGAATCAATTGTTTCAGACTCATAAAAGATCGTGTATCTGTAGTCTGTTTAAGCTAATAATGGGCACCAACTAAACACCAACGATTGAAACCTGATCTGAAACTCTGTCAGATCTTTTACAACCACCCACCGCCGGCCCCACACACACACCCCAAATTAACCAGGGGGCTAGAACTTGGGCTTATTCAATCTCTAATGTGGCAGTATCAGCAAATCTGTCTCATAGGTATGTGTGTGTTTGCACACATTATTTCTATATCAACCAAAGGTATAGTGATAAAATGGATTTCTTGCTCAACTAGAACAAATCAGATTTCAAACTAAACATAGAACTGAAAGAAAATGGTGGCATAGTAGATACCAATGTTCTCTTCAATCCGAAGAACAAAGTACCTGCAACAGAAGATTATAAACAGTGAGTACCAGAGCAGCTACTGCTAATTTGAATTTGTAAATCAACAGCAAATTGTCATAAACACCTAACATCTGGTAAAGAAGACTATGATGTCGTTAAGAGCACTTATAAAGCAGAACAACAGCTTCTAAAGGAGGTGAATCATTTTAATAATAAACTATGTGTACCTGCTACTATCGATTACAGGCTCCACTGGATGTGGTTCCCCATCTCTGAGAAATGCCCGCGCATACAATTCACCTGCATTGAATGAACAACTAATAAAGGAGATTGCAAGTCAACATATGAAAATCTTAATTATCTCATCTTCAACAATAGCAACAAGTCGAAGAATAAACTGAAACATTATGGGGCTATCAAGATATTAAATCATTAGCACCTCATAAAAGAACTACTCTAGTAAGAATAAGAGAAACTCTGAGCCATTTATTTCCCTCAATGTACTCAACGGAATAGAGGAATTTGTGGCATTAAACATAGAATGATAGGAGATTGAAAATTCTCGTTGATTGTTCGTTCGGAAAGTTAAGCTAATCTTCAAGTTGACAAACCTGTTTCCTTGTCTTCCAGTTTGATGATGCACTCTTCGCCCTTGCTTACAACCTTTAATGTACCCTCCCATGCCCATTTATTAACATTCCATTCATCAGCCCTACCACGAAGTGAAGAACTAAAAGTTAATGAAAGTTTTTGGCCTCAAATATCAAATAGCTATAAAGAAGGTCTATCATCAAAGCACTAACATTGTACCTCTCAATCAAGATCTATATTTGTGCACATGCAGCTAAACATAAAGGAGCACACTATTGTGCCAACAAAGCCAAAGTAGGAATTTAATCAGGAGCTCTTGAAGAATGTAATAACATCAGACTCACAGTACATAGCTCTCTTTTTTGCTCACAGTACATAGCTCTTTTTTTTGTTCTTTCAGATCAATAAAATCATATTCCTACCAACCAGAATACCAGGAAATTTTGCGAGAAATTACCAAAGAATAACAAACAATATATATCATAATCTCCTTAAAAATAATACCGTTGACATTATGAAGCATGTCCAAATTATTCTTGTGCCTGGAAGAGGTTAAAACAACAGGGAAAACATCGGTTAAACAGGTTTAACCCTGTCCAATGTTTGTTCCATTTGTTTAACCACCAGACAAGCAAGTTTCACATGTATCTTGAGATATCTTTTCTTCAATCAAATATAGGCTGAATACTGAAGGTGTCATGCAAACTGGAATGTTAGAAAGAAACAGGAAAGAGCAACATCATAAGTTACTACATAAGACAACGGAAAAGCTACACCAAATTTGCTACATACCATTTATCATGATTTAACTGACACATCTTTGTATAGTAAACTCTGATTGTGCTTATCCTGGTTTCATTGACTTTTCCTTCTATTATCAGTAATTTGTCTATTTATTTATTTTCGGTAAGTTCATTTACTATGCCATCTGTTTGTCTTTGAATGGCTTTTGCCTAAATTATTCACAAGAATCACTTAACTTTTGGAGGAACAAATCACAGCAAAATGTGAACTCAAATAATTAGATGGAACTATCATAAAAGTGGACCAACATTAAAAAAAGATATTGAAGTAACAAAGTTTTCTCATTGATGAATGAAAATCTAAGTGCAGGAGACAAAATTTTTAGATGAAATGAATTGGTTGAACCTGTATGATGCTGCACTTTTCCTTGGAGGGATCTGCATATCAGCAAACATACAAATGTTAGTTTGAGTGGTACTTCATCTTTTTATGAAGTAAGTAATATCATAGATGGCACCAAGAAAATGCAAAAACTAAAAGTTCGAGTGGTACTTCATTTCTATCATATCATTATCAGTGTGAAAATTTCCCACCAACCAACGGAAAATTAATGGATGAAAGAAATGGATCCTCCAAGGGCCGTGATTACATGCAGCAAGCTCAAGATTCGGCATAAAATGTGATAGGTCGAAAAGGACTAATGCATACTGACTCCTTTCTTATAGGTATAATTCCAGAGGAATATCAAAGCCTTCGGGCTCACTGGTCATAATACAGTCCAAATATCATACTCCAAAATTAAGTTGGATGTTCTTTTAGGAACCACGTTGAAGACTACTCTCTTTAGCCAATCCAGGTGGTGAACCAAGCTCAATAACTTGTCACTTTTCTCTAGCTTCCTTTGTCCAATTTTTAAAATTAAACAAAGCATGTAATCAGAATTCACTTAGGCATAATGATGCTACTTATGGAGATGGGCTCAAAGGTTGGAACAAGAAGACATTTTTCTCTAGGGCAAGGAAATCAATCTAATCATTTATTGTCAGGAGGTTTGTAACAAGCAAAAGACCAATATTTCATTTTCTTTTTTATCTTCAAAGCGTTCAAAGCAAATTATTCGGACACAAGAAAAGGTATGAAGTCAATGTTGAAGATAAAGAGACAGGATGTAAAGGCCAATAAGGCACAACCAATTCCATCAACAAGTGTGTGGTAAGCAACATCATCACCCTAAAGTTACGGGCCAATATTTTACTTCCAAACTAACAGCCTAAATAGAAATTGTAAACCTTTGCTCAAACCAGCCCCATCAGGTTTGTAAAAAATTAATCGTCAGTCAGAAAAGTTCAGCCCTTTTTCAGTAATCCAACAAACAAACTAGTTCTCCCAAAACAGCATCTACACCAATGGTGAATAAAAAAATAATCACAACTCCTCAACTGAAAGAGAAGTCACATTACAACACTACAGCAGTGTACTATTATCCTAATTGAAGAATGATCTTAACATAGAGCTACGGAATATAAAAATCACAGTTTGATGAAGTTGCAAAAGTTAATAATATCACAAGAAACCATTTGTTGTCACACAATAAAAAAGGTATGAAGTCAACGTTGAACATAAACAAGATGGAATGAAAACACCAATAAGGCACAAGCAATGCCACCATTAAAAGTCTACTATGGTAGGAATCAATGTCACTTGCCTAAATAGGGACAGTGACATTTACACAACAAATTTCATTCTTTTTCCAGAAATCCAATAAGCTGTGCATCATACATCCAGTGGTAAATATAAAATCACACAACTTTTCAATGAAAAGGAAGGCCACATTATAACCCTAGTTTAAAATAATCAAAGAATTACGTTACCACTGAGCCAGAAAAAATACAAATGGCATCTTGAAAACTATGAAAATTGCAAGAACCATTTAAAATAACGAAATGATTCAATCAATCAACCAACTACGCCTCAAACCTATGTTACTCGGACTCTTCAAGAATGTCGACAGGTACGTGTCGGATTCTCCAAAATTTGTGTAATTTTGAAGGATCCGACATAGGTGCGGCAACATTTTTGGAGAGTCCGAGCAACTTAGCCTCAAACCCAGACTAGCTGAGGGAAACCCATGACTGATCCAAGTCCAACTTAAACGGGTATCACTGAATTGGAATCAAAACATAACAAGAAGCTAAATTTCAAGAACCACATGATGAAATTTGCAAGAAACAGTAATACTCCATAATCATCTTATACCCACGATTGATCCAAGTCCACGTCAAATGGGTATCACTAAATCCGAAATCAAAAAGAAACAAGAAGCTAAATTTCCAAAAACCCATGAAGACATTTGCCAAGAAACAGTAAAAAGGCCAGCCCAATGCACTAAAGCTCCCACTATACGCAGGGTCCGGCGAATGGCAGGACCAAAGGGTATATTGATTTACCAAGAAACAGTAATCCTCCAAATTCACTCCACTCCACTCCAATACCCATTCTTGATCCAAGTCCAACTCAAATGGGAATCACTAAATCCGAATCAAAACGAAACAAGAAGCTAATTTCCTAAACAACATAAAGACATTTGCCAATTAACAGTAAAAAAAAAAAAGGCAGCTCGGTGCACGAAAGCTCCCGCTATACGCAGGGTCCGGGGAAGGTCCGGGCCAAAGGGTGTACTGATTTGCCAAGAAACACTAATCCACCAATTTCATCCCACTCAAATACGCATGATTGATCCAAGTACAACTCAAGGGTGTCTCAATAAATTTAAATCTAAACGAAACAAGAAACTAAATTTCGAGAGCCCCATAACGACATTTACCAAGAAACAGTAATCCTCCATACTCATTCCACTCTAATGCACATGATTGATCCTAAGTTTAACTCAAATGGCTATCACAAAATTCAAATCAAAACAAAACAAGTAGCTAAATTTCCAAAAACCCCATGACAACATTTACCAAGAAACAAATCCTCCTACACCCATGATTGATCCAAGTTCAACTTAAGGGTGTCTCAATAAATTCGAAAATTTCCAAAACCTCATAATGACATTTACAAGAAACAGTAATCCTCCTCTACCCATTCTTGATCCAAGTCCAACTCAAGGGTGTCTCAATAAATTCGATTCAAAACAAAACAAGAAGCTAAATTTCCAAAACCCCATGACAACATTTACCAAGAAACAGTAATCCTCCTATTCTTGATCCAAGTCCAACTTAAAGGGTATCTCAATAAATTCGATTCAAAACTAAACAAGAAGCTAAATTTCAAGAACCCCATAACGACATTTACAAAAAAAACAGTATAAAAAAAATTACAAGAAGAAGAAGAAGAAAAAGGGTGAGGAGAAATTGCTTACTAAGTAAACATAACATTCAGGGACTTGAAAGAGAGGAACTTCAATAGGTTCTTCAATTTCTTGGATTATATTCTTTTCTTTCTCCATCATCTAATCCAATCCAATCCAATCTAATCTGTTAATTAATTCAATCGATGAAAGTGTAAGATCAGAGTAAAAGGGGGAACTCACCAGACTCACTATCAAAATTTTGATGAAATTTAAGGGCCTGTTTGGGATTCTTTCCACTAATTAGTCCTACCTTCCTCAGACTTCCAACATTACTTATGCACTTTGGTTTAGATTTTGACATACCGTTAAATTATTACTTTCATTTTATGTATTCTCATTTTCTTTTTGATTATATAAAAAAAAATATCATCTTTGATAACTATTTAATGACATAATTACTATTTTATTTTTAGTGGATCCCATTTTATTAGAAAGACAATTAAAAAGTAAACTTTAAGAGGAACAATTTTATAAACTTCATAAAGTCATCATTTATTTTTTAAACTCCATGTCCGGTCAAATAGCGACACATAAAATAGAATAGAGGGAGTAATAAACAAGAAGAATAATTTTATCATATTATTTTTAAAATATAATAAATTTATTATATTTGATAATGAATATACAACAACAACATACCTAGTATATATTAACAGATAATATATTCCACCTCAGTTTGTTATTAGCTTAAGATATTATAACTATCAAGATATACTCAATTACGGTAGTTAGTTATGTGTTATATTTAGGAGTCTCATAGTTTCCTATATTTTAAGTGTTTTTGCTTCTTTGTACTTATCATATAGTTTTGTATCCGCTCTATAAAGAGCTATTGTACGTGAATAACATTCATCTTTCTATTCTACATCTCAAACCTTTATATGATATCAAGAGATTTTTTTATTCTCATGGAGTTCTAAGATATTCTTTTACCCAACCATCAGAAATGGCTCTCTCTGTTACCAACTCCGATGCAATCAACTCCACCAATATTGTCCAATTCAACTCGGTTACCCAACTTTCGATTAAACTTTCTGGCAGCCATAATTTTTCTCTATGGAAAGCACAAGTATCCATGCTCATGAGAGGACACAATATTTACGAACATCTAGATGGGACTATCCCTGCTCCTGCCGTGACCACCACCACAAATAACCAGACAATTGCCAACCCCAATTATGTTAATTGGTTTCGTCAGGACCAATTGATCTATAATGCATCCATAAATATAACTCTTGATGCCATTGTTGCCACTGCAACCACTGCCAAAGCAGCCTGGGATTCCCTTCATACTGCTTATGCCAATAAGTCATAAACTTGCATTTTCAGCTTACGAGATCTCCTAGCCCGTCTTACCAAAGAGAGTCTTCCTGTAACAGACTATCTCAACCAAGTCCGATCTCTCTGCGATGAGCTTACAACTGCAGGAGCTCCTGTCACAAACGACGAACTCATTGTTAAGATTCTCACTGGTCTTGGACCAGAATATCGAGAAATCCCAGCAACAATTCGTGCACGTGACACCTCAATTTCATATACCGAGCTATTTAAAAAACTTATTGATCACAAACTTTTCCTCAAATACAATGCTCTGCCTCACTCCACTACAATTATTGTTGCTGTTGCTCAAAAGTTCAATTCTCAAATAAGGACCAACGTCACCAACAACAATAGGCGTCAAAACAACTACCAGCAGCAACAACAACAACGTTCTCAGCCAGGGCGTAGTCGTCGCACTAATCTGCAAGAAGCCAACTTAGTGTGTCATTTATGTGACTGACCTGGACACTCTACCCGCGTTTGTCGCTCTCAGTCTCACAATCATTTTCAGGCTCTGGCCAACTTTGCTGAATGAAAAAGGCAGCAATCAACCCCATGGATAGTTGATTCAAGGGCTACACATCATGTTGCATCGGATGCCCAAAGTCTCGCAAACATTACTGACTACAATGGTTCGGAAGAAATCATTATGGAAAATGGTAACACCAAACCAATTTCTCACACTGGTAACACTGGCTTATCTGCATCTAATTCTAGCTTTCAATTATCCAATATACTTTGCTCCCCTTCTATTGCCACTAACTTGATTTCAGTTTCTCAATTTTATCGTGATAGTAAAATATCCATTGAATTCTTTCCATTCTCTTATCTTGTGAAGGATCTGAGTACGGGGGTGCCGCTAGTTCAAGGGCAGAGTAGAGGACGCCTTTATGAGTGGCCGCGAGACAATGCTTCTTCTTCTCAACTGTAATGCAGTATGGTTGTGTCCTTAGATCTGTGGCATCGGCAGTTGGGGCATCCACCACGCCGTACTCTAGATATATTTTTGAATAAATTTTTCATTCCTGTTAAGAAAGGCTCTCTTTCTATTTGTAACTCATTCCAATCAAATAAAATCCACAGTCAATTTTTTTCTACGAATTCCTTATAAAGTCACAAGCCTGTACAAATTATTTACAGTGGTATGGGGTCCGTCACCTATTTTGTTCGTTGACAGAAAAAGATATTATGTTCCATTTGTAAAACAATTTTCAAAATACATGTGGCTCCACATGATTCAAGCCAAACACGAGGTTTTAGATGTTTTCAAAACACTACATCTGTTACTAGAACGTCGATTTCAAACAAAAATATTATCTTTTGATACTGATGGAGGAGGTAAATTTTAGAGTTTAACTTCTTATTTGAAATCACAGGGCATTGAACACTTAATTTCTCCACCTTATACTCCACAACGAGTTGCTATAGTAGAAAGACGACATCGACATGTTGTCATGACTGCGAAAATCCTAATGTACCAAGCTTCTTTACCAGATACCTTTGGGAGTTTTGCATGTTATCAAGCGGGTTTGCTAATAAACAGAATGATAACTCCAAATTTAAAAGATAAGTGTCCATATGAGCTTTTATTTCAAGAATCGCCAAATTATGACAACATCAAAATTTTTGGTTGTTTATGTTATCCGTGGCTGAAACCATATGCACAAAATAAGCTTGATTCAAAATCAAAGCCTTGTGTCTGTATAGGATTTTCAAACAAACATTATTGTCATCAATGATTTGACCCGACCACCTCTAAAGTCTATCTTTCAAGAGTGTAGTATTTTTTGAAACTAGTTATTCTTTTACCAATATTTTTTCTAATTATAAAAAACAGAATTTGAAAATTTCTTGGGATGAGTTATCTCCTTCAAAAGAGATGGACATTGATATCTCAAAAAAGTCACATTGCTTTGAACTACCTCAGTCGTTGTCTACAGGCGCACAAAGATCTCTCTGTGTTCCTTTCACAGCGGCGTCTCCAAGCTCAGGTACATCTCCACCTTTTCCCAACAATCCAACAAGCAGCCATGCTTCTCCCTGTTCAATCGTATCAGCTCATATTCTCCCTTCTCCAACAACAACAAGGATTCCACCCATCACCCGCACCTATAGCTGTCGGACCTCTAAGGTTACTCCATCTGTCCAAGCTTCTCAGGTACCACCAACCACTATCTTGTAACCACCACAACTTACTACCCCTCCACCACAACCAAAACCAGCCACCCTTTCGCACCCAATGGTTACTCGCTAAAAAATAAATAGTCTAAAACCCAAGAATTTTCTTGCCAAAATCAATCTCCTGCCACCAATTCCCCGGTCCTACCATAAAGTACAACTATATACCCAGTGGCAAGAAATGATGAAAGCGAAATATAATGCTCTAGTCAGAAACCAGATGTGGGATTTGGTCCCTAGTAATCCCTCCCGGAATGTTGTGGACTGTAAGTGGTTAGTTAGAATTAAACATAATCCTGATGGAAGCATTGACAGGTATAAGGCTCGCCTAGTAGCCAAAGGCTTCACTCAAAGACTCGGGTTAGATTATTATTCCACATTCAGCCCTGTTGTCAAGCCTGCAACAATCGCTTGGTCCTTGCAATTGCTGCCCAATGTTCCTAGCCTATTCATCAGCTAGATGTCAATAATGCATTCTTACAAGGTAGACTTGAAGAGGAAGTGTACATGAGACAACCTTTTGGTTTTGAGTCCTCTCAAAATTCTACTTACATTTACAAGCTTAAAAAGGTCATATACGGACTAAAGCAGGCTCCTAGGGCATGGTACACTGAGCTCACCAACTACATGACAAGTATTGGATTTCTTAAATCAAAATCTGACTCATCTTTGTTTATCCTCCATAATTTTGGTGTTACTATCTACATTCTTATATTTGTTGATGACATAATCATTATGGGCAGCACTCAGGAAAGTATTATCTCTATCATTAAATCACTTTCTCAACGATTTTCTCTCAAAGATCTTGAGCTCTTGCATTATTTTTTGGGTGTTGGGGTAATATCCACGCCAAATGTCATATACTTGTCCCAACATAAATATGTCATAGATCTTCTAGATGAATTGCATATGGCTGAATACAAGGGTGTTCCAACGCCAATGTTATCAACCTGCTCCTTCATTGACTCAGAGGCCGATTCAACCGTTGATGTTTCACTTTATCGACGAATCATTGGTAAGATTCACTACTTATCTTTCACTAGGCCTAACATCGGGTTTGTTGTGAGAAAGTTGTCTCAGTTCATGCATAATCCCAAAGAGTTTCACTGGAAAGCTACCAAACGTTTGTTACGCTACTTGAAGCAAACAAGCACATTGGGGGTCTAGTTAATTTGACAATCAACAGACCATTTGCTTGCGTATTCTTCTGATTGGGCTGGAAATCCACATGAAAAAACATCACAATGGGTTATGTTGTCTATCTTGGGAACTCATCAATCCCATGGTCTTCCAAAAAGCAAAAGTTTATCTCACGCTCATCCACAGAAGCTGAGTACCGAGCTGTTGTTGTTGTTGTTTCTGAAGTCAATTGACTCACGAATTTGATCCAGAAGCTTCACCTATCACTGTGTTCCACATCAACTGTTCTCTATAACAACGTCAGCACCACTTACATTTGTGCTAATCCTGTTTTTCAAAGTAGGATGAAGCATGTAGCTATTGATTTTCATTTTGTTCGTGAGCAAGTTCAACAAAAGGCGCTTGAGGTCATCACCTTCACTCCGCTGATCAAGTTGCTGACAGCCTCACCAAGCCTCTTCCATGTATAACTTTTCTGCGGCATTTTCACAAGTTGGGGCTTGTTCCAGTCACCCCCAACTTGCGGTGACGTATTAACAGATAATATATGCCACCTCCGTTTGTTATTAGCTTAAGATATTATAGCTATCAAGACATACTCAATTACGGTAGTTAGTTATGTGTTATATTTAGGAGTCTCATAGTTTCCTGTATTTTAAGTGTTTCTGCTTCTTTGTACTTATCACATAGTTGTATCCGCTCTATAAAAAGTTGTTGTACGTGAATAACATTCATCTTTCTCTTCTACATCTCAAACCTTTATAGTATATTCCAACTTAGTGGGTAGATAATAAATATAATATTTAATATTTAATATCATATATAAAATAGGTACAGACCAGTAATTGTCTAAATTGAACAAATATTCCATTCATTTTTTTAGTTGTAATGTTTTGATTTGTAAAAGTAAATTTAACAAATTTTTATCTCGAATTATAATCAAAGTTGCTATGACACACTCCAACTTTACAGGGGTCCTATTATCCTTAAACTCAATTTTAACATATTTTTATCACCCTTTTGTACTAATGTGCGCCTTTATTACATAAAATGAGGCCCACATCAAAGGTCTCACGTCAGTTAAAAAGAATGACAAAAATATGCTAAAATTTAGTTCAAAGGTAATAGAACCTCTGTAAAATTGGAGTGTGTCGTAACAAATTTGATCATAGTTCAGGACTGGTAGATGCTTTACTTAACTTTTAAAGCTATTTGATTTGGAGAATTTAATATGTTTAAATTAAAATTTGAATCTAAAAACTATGTAAAAATTATTTAAGTTATTTTATTTTTCATATTAATATAATCAAAATATATATCTTAAAATGTTAGTTAAAGTTCATATTATTTGAGTGTCAAACAAGAAAGTGTGACAAGTAAAAGAATATGAATAAAAATATCGTTAGAGATCTATTTTTAATAATACAAACAAATAAAGATGGATAGAGAAGTAATAAAAAAAGACAAGTTTTACTTTTATTCTTTATTTTTCTTTATTCACTTTGTTAAGGAGTGGTGCTATTTCCTTGATCTCAAAATAAGTGTGTATTATTTTATTTTACACTCATTAGAAAAAGAAAAGGGCAAAAAATTAAATATATTATCAAATTATTAAAAATTATTCATTTATTTCATCTATTAAAGTTTGATTTATTTATACTGTTATCGTTATAAAACATGTGCTTTTCAGTTTGAAGAATTTCGACTATAAATGATGATGATTGATCAAAATTATTTACCTAAATATAAATGGGGTTACTACTTAGAACTAGTTAATTGTTTATTATTGTTCGTTTGTATTTATTCCGATCATGTGATGCATAATATTTTAGTTAATTCATTATTTAACAACATTAACAAAGTTATAAACTAATATAGGAGTTCTATAAATTTTTACAAGTAGATACTAAATAATTTTGTACAAAAATTTCATTTTAACAATTTTGGACTCGACAGAATTCTCTTAAATGGCCAGGTTGATAAAACATGTATCTCATCTAGGTCTATGTATATTTAAAAATTTAGTTATCTTGACAAGTCGAACTAAGCTATCGTAATTATAAAAAAGAAATATATATATATATATATATATATATATATATATTACGAAAACTTACATTAAAATGGTAAAAAAAAATGATTATATGATAAAAATATGATAATTAACTTATTATAAACTAAATTAATACACATATAGTACAATGTTAAAAAAAAATCTAAGTAACATACATTAATAGTATAAAGAAATATCTAAACTATGCAAAATACATTTAAATAATATGCATTAACAATAAAAAATCTGCGAAAGTATGTTAAAAGATACTATAAAAGTATTACCATTCAGGAGTAATACTTCCAAGTGCAGCGGTGGTGACACTAGGGTGAACTAATGTGCGCCTTGCCAGTGATGGCGAGAGGCAAAGGAAGGAAGCTCACAAATAACAATGGTAGGAAGGTAACTAAAGGACTCATGATTGGGGCTCGCGAAGTGGACGAAGCCTTTAATTGGTGTGAAATAGTGGCCAAATTATCGAAAACTAAAACCCTTAAAGCAAAAGGGGCTACTGGAAGCAAAAATGGATGTATTAGTAGCGGAGGCCATATCCTAGCTCAGTCTAGTGGTGTTAATGGACCTCCCATGTCATAAGAGCCTTCAATTGTACTCAAATCTGAGTCGGTACTGAACCAAAGAAGCAATGGAGAATCTATTTCAAAGCAGTGGACTCGATGCTCAAAGTATGACACTGAAGTATGTGGCTCCGACTATTACGAATGGGCAAATAGTTGTTGAACTGTGCAAAGCTGAATTTGAATATGAGATAACCAAATGGAAGTAACCACTAATTTGGTATGTAGTAAAGCTCTGATCCAACAATTGCGGCGGCTGAAAGATATGTAGCAGCTAATTGGAACTTCATAGCTAAACTCAAGGTGTATTACCACAACAACAGATTTTTCCTAGTGAAGATTGCGAGTATAGAAGATGAAGATGAGGTTATGTATACAGGGCCTCACATGATGAATAATAAGCCAATTATTGTAAAAGATTGGGCGTCTGAGTTCGATTTCAGTAAAGAAGGCCTATAAAGGCCTATAAACCATCCCGTTTTGGGTAAAGATCCCATATCTTCCCCTTAATTATTGGCGGATGCAGTCTCGAAGCAACATTGGAAGTGGTTTGGACATCCTTATTTATGTTGATGAATGCACTACGTAGGTTGATTACATTTCATATACTGGGCTTCTTGCAGATATGGACAACACAAAGAGCATGTCAAAGGAGATTAAGGTGGAGGACTCTTCGTGTAGAGTGTTCATCCAGCCAATTGAATATGAGTGAGTTTCTATGTATTATCCTACATGCTTGACTATAGGGCATAGATTCCAGACTAAGGTGGATGTTGTAGTCAAACCCAAAGAAAGGTCAGGGCTACAAAAGGTGGCAGATACCACAAGAAGGGGCAAAATGTCAAGATCATTAAAAAAGCTACATGGAAGGATAAACTATCAGATATATCTGAATGTAGTTGTACTAAAGCATTAAATATAGCCTACTGATTATGAGACTCCTGAACCTAGCCAAACTCAGAGTAAAAGGAATGAGATATCTACCAGAGAAGTGGGGAGAAAGGACTTGAAAAAGTTGAAGGATAAATCAACAGATAAAAGGGTCCAACACATATCCACTGAACTGTCAATTACATCAGTGAGGGAATATAATATCTTGCATTGACATGATAATAAATTTGGGGGTGAACCAAGTAAGAGTGTACTGGATAGAAAGAATGGGGCTAATAATGGCCCATCAATGCCTTTACTTAAATGAAGCTCATTCTTGGAACATCGGGGGTTTGAATAAGGTCTACAAGTAAAAAGAGGTAGACATATTTATTGGGAAGAATAATACAAATATGTGTAGCTTGACTTGAACACGAGATCAAAGCTACTTGAACACAAGGTCAAAGCTCATCATTCTAGCAGAGTAGTTAATAAAATTGCCTTAGGGTAGGCTTGTTTAGACAGTTATGCTTTTAGTGACGAGGAGAGGATTTGGGTCGTATGGGATCCTAAGGTTGTGGACTGTAAGCTAGTTGAGGGATAGGAATAATTTATTCATGTTGAAGTGCATGTGAGATCAATGACCCTTAAGTTATTATTCATTGTTTTATAGGAACTTCACTCAATTGAAATTAGAAAGTATCTCTGAGAAAGGCTCAGGAAATATCACTCTAGCATTTATGAGCTTGGGTGGCTATGGGTGATTAATGCTATGCAGGAAGGAGGATAGGATAATTAGGGCACAGGTTCATAAGGCTGAAACTAAGAATTTTAGCTCATTTATCTTAAAGATACATGGATGGTTATATTAAAGCACAATGGTATAGATTATACATGGACCAATGGCCATATATATATAATAGGATTGATTGGGCCATGGTAAATTCAAAGTGGATGCTTGTATGGCTATGTTAGAGGTGCTATTCATGGACCCTAGGTGCTCTGATCATTCACCCCTGAGTATTATGCTTACACGGGGGAAGGATAAGAGGCCCAAACCATTCAAATTTCTGGATTGCATGGTTAAACATGAGAGGTTCCATGATATGGTTGCAGAAGCTTAGGGAGTGGTCCTAAAACTGGTAACATGAAAGGGGTTTGGAAAAAGCCGAAAGTTATGAACACCAAATAAAAATCCAGCATAGTACTGAATTCAAAGGGGTGGAAGAAAGGATCAAGGAATGTAGAAAATAAATGACAGACCTACAACACATTATAAAGCAATCTGGGCAAGCTCAAGATAATATAGAGGAAGAGAAGTTTATCAAACTTAGACTAAAGAAGTGGCTATTGGTGGAGAAAAGCATTGTCAAACAGAAATCTAGGGTGAAATGGTTACAACTTGGTGATGGAAATATTGCATACTTCCATGCTTGTTTGAGGAATAGATATGCACATAATAGAATTGCCAGCTTGACTAGTATTGGTGACAAAAAAAGTGAGACTAAGAGAGAGATCCTAGATTTCTATAAATAACTTTTGGGGTCAAGAACTAAAAAATTACCTATAGTAAATCCAGTAGTCATGAGAGAAAGTCCAACTTTAAATAGAGCTCAACAATTATAATTGTTTGACTCTGTTTTCAAACAAGAGATTAAGGATGCACTGCAGGGAATTAGTGATGCAAAAGCACAAGGTGTGATGGGTTTAATGGCCATTTTTTCAAGCAAACCTGGTATACTATAGGGGGAGATAACTAATGCAGTATTTGCATT
This sequence comes from Capsicum annuum, assembly GCF_002878395.1. Classification (NCBI taxonomy): domain Eukaryota; kingdom Viridiplantae; phylum Streptophyta; class Magnoliopsida; order Solanales; family Solanaceae; genus Capsicum; species Capsicum annuum. The sequence continues at coordinate 213,399,129 of NC_061117.1, read as the reverse complement.
CTTCAAGACAGGTAAAATACATAAAACTGTAAATTGAACTACTATTACATTAGTGCCTAAAACTGCTCAACCCTAAAAAAATTAGTGAATGTAGGCCTATCTTTCATTGTACCCTACTATAATAATGATCTCTAAGGTACTCAACAATTGGTTACAAGGAGTTATTGATAGATTAATAGATCAAAATCAGTTTGTATTTGCTCCTGACAGACTAATACATGATAACATTATGTTGAGTAAGGAGTTAGTTAAAGGTTATTGGAGGAAAAAGATTTCTTATGGATGTATAATAAAAGTATAAATGAAGAAAGCTTATAATTCTGTGGAGTTGGGTACCTAAAATAGGTGTTGAAGTATCTTCAATTCCCTATTAGATTTGTGGAGTGGATATATCATTGTTGTTAGAGTTTGTGACCTATTCTGTTGATCCGGTACTAAAAAGTTCGCGGTGCGACTCATGTTTGTGATAACTTTATTCCCATAGTATGTCTGAAGGTGTGTCTTTGGAGGATCACCTATCTGTCTTTAAGGAAATCATCTCTGATTTAGAGACTCTGGAGGTTAAGTACGATGAAGAAGATCTAGGGTTGGTTTTGTTGTGTTCGCTGCATGCATTATACTCGAACTTTAGGGATACAATTTTATATAGTCGTGATACCCTAAACCTAGATGAAGTCTACGATGTGTTGTTCTCTAAAGAGAAGATGAAGCATCTTGTGAATGGTTCGGTGACTCAAGAAGATGGTCTCATTATTAGAGAAAGGACTCACGAGAGGAATTCTGGTGGTGATGATAGGAATAGGTCAAAATCTAAAAATAGAAACAAAACCTGTAATTACTGCAAGAAGAAGGGCCATATCAAATCTGAGTATTATAAGTTACAGAACAAAAATAAAAGGGAAGCTAAAAACCAAAAAGTAAAACCAGAAAAGTTCTGTGAAGCCAATTTTGTTGAAGATGGCGGTAGTGATGGAGAACTCTTGATAGTTTTTTATGGTAACTCTAAACTCTGTGAGAATTAGATTCTTGATTCAACTTGCACGTTTCATATGTATCGCAATCGAGATTGGTTTACAATATATGAAACGGTCTATAAAGGTGTTGTGTTGATGAGAAATAACACACCTTGTAAGATAGCTGGTATTGGAACAATCAGGATCAAAATGTTTGATGGGGTTGTGAGGACACTTGGTGATGTGCGGTATGTCCAAGACCTGAAGAAAAATCTTATTTCCTTGAGTACCTTTGCTTCGAACAGATATAGTACACTGGTGAAGGTGGAGTCCTGAAGGTTAGTAAAGGTGCTCTTATTTTGATAAAGGGACAGAGAAAGACTACTAATGTGTACGTCTTGTAAGGCTCTACGGTTATAGGTAATGCAGCTGTCTCTATATCCTTTCTATCAGATAATGATATTGCTAAACTTTGGCATATGCGATTGGGACATATAAGTGAAAATGGGATGGCTGAACTAAGCAGGAGAGGACTTCTTGATGGCCAGAGTATGGCCAAATTAGAGTTTTGTAAACACTGCATTTTTGGGAAGCAGAAGAGAGTCAGATTCACTAAAGACATCCACTCAACTAAAGGCATACTTGATTACATTCATTCTGATCTCTGGGGTCCTTCAAGAGTACCTTCTAGAGGAGGTGCTAATTACATGTTAACTATTATTAATGACTATTCCAGAAAAGTTTGGGTGTTCTTTCTAAAGCAAAAGAATGACGTGTTTTCTACTTTCAAGGAGTGGAAGACTATGATTGAAAAGTAAATAGAGAAACAAGTAAAACCCCTTTGGACTGATAATGATTTAGAGTTTTGTTCTAATGAATTTAATGTTCTGTGCAAGTCAGAAGGAACTGTGAGGCACTTAACAGTTCATCATACTCCGCAGCAGCATGGTGTGGTCGAACGGATGAATAGGATTATAATGAAGAAGGTGGGTTGTATGCTCTCTAATGTTGTTTTACCCAAGTATTTTTGGGCCGAAGCTGCTTCCACAGCTTATCTTCTTATTAACCGCTCTCCTTTAGTTGCGATTAATAAAAAGACTCCACAAGAGGTATGCTCGGATACTCCTACCAGCTACTCTGATTTGAAGATATTTGGATGTCCTGCTTATGCTCATATTGATAATGGAAAGCTGGAACCTAGATCTATCAAGTGCTTATTTATGGGTTATAAGTCTGGTGTTAAAGGATATTAGCTTTGGTGTCCAGAAAATCAAAAGTTTAAAATTAGTAGGGATGTTGTGTTCGATGAAGCTGTTATGCTTTATGCTTTGCCGCCAGATAAGCCTAGTGACATGAATCAGCAAAAGTCAAGCATCCACGTTGAGTTGCAGATTAGAGTAGATTCCATTCCAGTGCCTATTTCTTAGTCTAGCCCAAAGATACAGAGTGATTCTATTTCTTCTTCACTACCAATGGCGCTACAATATTCTATTGCTAAAGGAATGCCTAGAAAATATATTAGACCTCTTCAGAAGTATGCTAAATCTGATTTGGTTGCTTATCCATTGAATGTAGCAGAAGGTATCAATTCCAGTGAAGAACCTTTTTCTTACTCAAAGGCAGTTAGTTGTGATAATTTCGGCGGATGGATGATTACTATGCAGGAGGAGATAGAATCACTTCATAAGAATGACACATGGGATCTAGTGAGATTGCCTAAAGATAAGAAAGTTGCCCGCTGCAAGTGGGTATTTAAAAGAAAAGAAGGAACATCGGGAGTTGAAGTTGCTAGGTACAAAGCAAGACTAGTTGCTAAAGGTTACAGTCAGGTTTCAGGTGTTTACTTCATAGATGTGTTTTCTCCAGTTGTAAAGCATAGTTCGATTTAAGCTTTGCTTGGTATTGTGGCCATGCAGAATCTTGAGCTTGAGCAGTTGGATGTTAAAACTGCATTCTTACATGAAGAATTTGAGGAGGACATCTATATGCAACAACCAGAGTATTTTGTAAACTCAGGAAAGAAAGACTATGTATGTTGGCTGAAAAAGTCTCGTTATGGCTTAAAACAGTCACCCAGATAGTGGTATGAGAGGTTTGATCTTTTATGACTTTTCATATGTTTAGAAGGAGGAGTTATGATAGCTGTGTCTATTTCAAGGAGGTAAGTGATGGTTTATTCGTGTATCTTTTCTTGTGTGATGATGATATATTGATTGCTGCAAAGGATATGAGAGAGATAAGAAAAGTCAAAGCCATCTCAGTAAGGAGTTTGAGATGAAGGATTTAGGAGCAGCAAAGAAAATCCTTGGCATGGAAATTCTGATGGATAGAGAGAAGTGTAAATTATTTTGAGTCTGAAAAGGTATATTGAGAAAGTGCTTCACAGGTTCAATATGCAAAATGCAAAACCTATCAGTACTCCATTGGCAGCCCATTTCAAACTCTCAGCTGCGTTATCTCCAAAAACAGGTAATGATCATGACTATATATCTCGAGTTCTATGCTCTAGTGCCGCCGGGCCTCTTATGTATGCGATGGTGTATTTTCGACCAGATTTATCATATGTCGTCAGTGTAGTTAGCAGATACATGTCAAATCCTGGTAAAGAACATTGGAAAGCGGTTTCGTGGATTTTTCAGATACTTGTATGGATCTGCTAATGTTTGTTTGTAGTTTGGGCAAAATAGAGATGAAGTGATCGGGTATGTTGATTCTGATTTTGCAGGAGACCTTGATAAAAGAAGAACTCTTATAGGTTATGTTTTACCATTGGTGGTTGTGGTATCAGTTGGAAAGCTACTTTACTGACTACGGTTGCTTTGCCAACTACTGAGGCAAAGTACATGGCTATTACAGAGGCTTGCAAGGAAGTTATTTGATTGAAGGGTCTGTTTGGTGAACTTATCAAAGACTTATAGATTATTATGGTATTTTCCGACAGTCAGAGTGTTGTCTTCCTTACAAAAGATCAGATGCTTCACGAGAAGACAAAGCACATCGATGTTCAGTATCATTTTATGCATGATATTATTGCTCGTGGTGATATTGTGGTAAGCAAGATTAGTACCCATGATAACCCAATTGATATGACGACCAAGACACTACCAAGTGCCAAGTTTGAGCATTGCTTGGACTTGGTTAGTGTCCGCAGTTAAGATGTGCCCTTAGGGACTTTTGTTGTAGAGTTGGAGAGTTTTCTTGAAATGGATTTGAGCTTTGAAATAGAATTTATGTCAAGGTGAAGATTGTTAGAGTTTGTGACCTAAATTCTATTGATCCGCCCTGAAAATTTTATGGTGCGACCCATGTTTGTGATTTTCATGGGGTCTGTGTTGGTAGCATAGTAATTGGGCCGATAGGCCCAATCCCGGAGCCCACCATTGATCCCGTTGGGGGTGCGGGGGTAAAGCCCACACGGTATGGACCTATATATTTTGGGGCCTAGGATTCATTTGCACGCATTTATTATATAAGTACAATTAGTGGGTCATTTTTAGATGTCCAGAAAATACGACATTCTCCTCTTGTACTCCTCTCCTTTCATAGTAAAATTCCTCTGCCTCTGCCCGAAGTTTTTCCCGCAAAGGTTTTCACGTAACTCTGTGTGTTCATCTTATTTTTCTTTTTCTTTTGCTTGTGGTATTGCTTATTTTGTCCAATTATAACAATTGCATTAGCACGTGTTTTACTCCATACTCATAAATGGACAGCCTACTGATTCATTGTCTGCTAAGAAGGGTTTGAGAGAAGGGGATTCTTTGTCCCGTTACTTTTTTGTTTTTGTAACGCCCCACAACCGAGTCCCAAAATATCACACGGTGCTTATGGCTACAAGTAACCCCAAGCTTACTATTTGAGCCTTCTACTTCACATATTAGCTTACTTAGAGATAAAATGCATGAACTCAACACTGTGACATCATAAAATGAGAAATATGAATGAAATACTTGGTCTGAACAAACTACAACTCAAAGAAAATCTCGAAGTGCTGATAATTTGATGACTAGTCTGACAAACCTCTACTACTCCAAACTAGAGAGCCATTGGGACAGGTCCCCAACTGACTCATACTCAACTGACAAGAATTAAATAGCTACTAAATAAAACTGGAAGTCTGAGAATAACTTGTCCCCGAAATATGAGGACTCACCGCGGCTGATATGTAGATAGGAATGCTCGAAAGGATCATTGATGAGGCAGAGACTGAGTACCTGAACCTACATTACGAGAATATATGGCACACAGACAAAATATGTGGGTCAGTACTTTGAGAATGTACTGAGCATATGGGGGAGTGTGCAATTAAAATAATCAATATCATAAGCTTTTATAGAAAACCTGCATGGTGTAAAACATACTCACATAGCTTGAAATAAATATATGCCACAAGACTCATAAATCATCGTACTTTTACTTAAAACCTCAAATTATCATGACACCTGAAACTATTAGGACCATAGCTTTCAAAACACTTATACTTTCAAAACTTTGTACCTTTAAGACTAAAACTCTTTGAAACTTGGAAGACTTCAGAATTTAGAGAACTTTAGGAACTTAGGGAGTTTCTCTTAACCGACATAAACCATGTGAGCTACATGGAGTCCAACGTCTTATCCATGTTGGGGAGATCTGTTCAATCCTTGCCATCGGATAAAACCTTTACTTTAGTGACCACTATCTTAATCCACTTGGGGTATATCAAGAACCTACGGGGGCACGTAGTTCTGGGGCATGAGACCTCGGAATCAAGCCCAAATCGGCGCTAAATACTACTCCCTTACTTAGCTCAAAACTTTAGAAAATCTACCTTAAAACAATTCAACAATATATATATAATGGGAGCCAAAATGCATCCCCTTTACTTCAAACTCAAGAATGTGGATTTCTATCTTAACTTACAATCAAAACTCACTTCTTGATATTCTTTAAAAATCACTAACATCTCATTCTCAAACTCATGCTTTAACCATAAGGTTCAATTCACAACAATAGGACTTGAAATTCTCAAAACATGATATAGACGTTGAATTATGCAACTTAAACCAAAAATTGACAATTTAAACCATTAATATGCATAATAATATTGCAACTCAAAGCTTGGGTAAGACATAGTTTCATAAAAAAACTCACAATATAATAACATGATAGGAATTCTCCATGAATTTACGAAATACTTTACGAAAATATGTAACTTTCAGGCACAAGAACAAAAGGTTGTTCTTGTTCAAAACCACATACCTTAAACTTGGAGCTTTTGGATGACTTCAAAATTCTAGAAGGTTATTCATGAACTATTGGGTGTCCCTCACAACCCACTTAACGGGGAATTCAAATATGCAAGAATTATCGAATTCTCACGGTTGAATCTCTAGATAATTGGGTTTTTATGTTGAAACCCTAACCTTGTGGTTGAAGGTGTGCAGAGAATTTTGAGATGTTTAACTAAAGAGAATGGAAGATAATATGCTCCTTGAGGGTTATAAGTCGTGGGAAGTGAAGGAAAAGGACCAAAATATCCTTACTAAACCGTTTTCCAGTTGCTGAAAATCTAAGGCAGACGACATTTGTGATAGGCCGTCAGACTTGTGATAAGTAGTCACAAATGTCATCACTGGGGGGCTAGAATTGATGGATTTCTGCCTAAGGATGACGACATTCGTGATAAGTCGTCACACTTGTGATAACTTATCAGAAATATTGTCACTAAGGGCTGAAATTGATGGATTTCTGCCTAAGGCTGGCGACATTCGTGATAAGTCATCACACTTGTGATAACTTATCAGAAATGTCACTGGGGGCTGAATTCTGCCTAAGGCTGACGACATTCGTGATAAGTCGTCACATTTGTGATAAGTTATCACGAATGTCGTCACTCAGTTTTCCAGGCTAACATGCTGGAGTAAAATGGGCATAACTTTTTGCTCCGATATCAGATTTAGGCAAAATTAGTATTGTTGGAAAGCTAATTCAATTATCTATCTGTTGGTAGGTCATGAGCCCAAAATTTCATAGTATAACGAGAGATATTCTCATTTGAAGTTGACTATACCAATATCCTTCTCAAGAATTCAATCGGCAAGGAATGTTTTGATTCGTCTAATAGCTAGGACACTTTGAGGCCTTAATACTCATCAAACTAGATCATGTAACTATCAAATCACTAACTTTATTTCTAAAGAGCTTGAAGCATGGTTCTACTATTAGTTGAAATTCCTGGGGTATTACAGTTTTGGCCGTCAAGCATTTGTCTAGACCTTTAAAAAAATTGAGGGGTGTTCCTGATTTTAACTTTCATCTAAAACATGAGAGATTGCAGATTACAATTGAGCTTTGTAGATGATTTATGATTTTTAGTAGAGGTTATACAATCTCTTTAAGTTGTTATGGTGTGTTCATGGAGTTCTCAAGAGAATCAGGGTTGGTTGTTAATACAGATAAGAGTTCTATCCGTTTTGGTGGGGCACATAGAGATGTTCAGGTAGAAGAACTATAGGGTCTTAGTTTTGTTTAAGGGATCCTTCTTTTTAGGTACTTAGGTGTGCCACTTTGTACTAAAAAAGTATTTGTACTACAATACCAACCCGTGATTGATAAAATTATGAAAAAAAATTGTGAGTTAGACATCAGGGTTTCACTCTTATGTTGGAAGAGCTCAACTTTTTAAAAATGTTCAGATGTTCTGATCTCAGGTGTTTGTTATGCCAAAAAGGTTATTAAATACATTGAAGCTTTGTGTAAGACCTTTTTTTGGATAGTGAGGATGATCTTTAAAAAAAGATATGATTGCTCAGGAGTAGCTATATAGTCCTTACACTGCAGAAGGACTCAATTTGATGGATATACAGGCTTGGAATAAAGTTGCAATTTGTAATCTCTTATTGAACCTGTATAAAAAGAATGCTTGTGGGTGGAGTAGATGCATTTGTACAATGATAAATAAGGATCATTGTGGGGGTGCAAGCACCACAAGCTTCATGACTTGTGAGAAAGATATTTGAATCTGCTATGACTTTTGAAGCAAGTGGCTGGAATGAGCAAATAATTCAACATATGAAATTTTTTGTTAAAAGAGTATATCAGTAGCTTAAAGGTGATTACCAGAAGGTGGAGTGGAGAAGGATAATTTGTAATAGCATAGCCTGTCCCAATAGATATTCATCTTATATTTAGCCTTATATGAAAGATTCTTGACAAAATACAAATTGGTTTGTTGAAAATGCATAAAAGATGAAGTTTGTGCTGTGTAGAGTTTGATCCTGAAACTATATGTCTCTTCTAAGACAACAAACAGGGGTGTATGCAAGCCTAGCTGTTTGTGTCAATTCAATATAACAGAAAAAAAAATCAGATGATATTTCAAGCTGAGGCTAAAGAAGGAAAGGTGATATTGAGAGAACTAATATACAATATTTATATTAATCCTTGTAATTATGAATACTATGTTATTATGATGGTTAAACTTGTGAAGTTTAGTAGATAGGTGAATTTAGAAGGCTACTACTATGGAAGATTTCTAGTTTGTAATTTTTTCATTGCTTTGTAATTCACAGTTGATAATAAATAAAATCTAACTTATTTATCCAAAAAAAAAAAAAAAAGAAAATGCAAAATCTGTTTACACTTGTTCTAAACCAACAAATTCTAATCACACTTTGTGACCAAAAGATTCTAATCACACTTTGTGGTGATTTTGTTTTAGTATTCCTTTATCAGTGTTTGTTTATTGGGTAGAAATTAAGTAGTGTTTGTTTATTGGGTAGAAATTAAGTGATTGAGCCTGATATTGTTGTTTTAGTATTGCTTTATCATTGTTTCTTTATTGGGTAGAAATTAACTGATTGAGCCCACAATTGAGTAAGTCAAGCTATATGCTACGTTCATCGAGAAGTTCTATAAGAATTAACTAATGCAATATAGTTAATAAGAAAAGTTTTTTAAAAAAAATATAATCAAAATCCCCTATCATAGAAGCAAATATTATAGAGTTAGACATTTCCAAAAGAATCAAAGGGTTTTTCTTTTTTTAATAAAAATAACAGTACAAGTGAAAATGCTTAAATTATATAGCTAGTAATTTTTTGTAGGTGTGATAATCTTTACAATGTCATGACCAGATATATTATGTAAAATATTTAGTTTTTATTGATATGTTGCTATACATTAGTAGAGTGTTAGATAAGTAAATCATAAAATAAAGACATAACTGTAATATATCTTATTTTGAACTAATTATTTATGCTTGGGAGTTAATGTTAGTGAACTTTTACTAATTTGGTTTTGTGGCCAAACGATATATGACTTGGGTTTTAGACATGTACGAGGGTTCGGGCAGAAAATCCAACTGCCTCTCAATAAGGAAGTTGTCACATCCCAAATTAATTTCTAGGCATGATTGGCTTCCGCTAACACCGCTTGTCGGGAGAATCAATTTCTCATACATTCACAATGTCTGTAAACATTGAGATAAAAATATATTCAACTCCAAATGCGTGAAATAATCATTAACACAAAGTAACAATCCAATCAGTTATCGTATAACATTTTATGAAAACAACAATAGCTTAGATAATAAATCTCTAATCTAGATCCTACACTAAGACCATGGAGCATCTAAACAGAGTTACATGACTTCAACTTTTCAGCATGCAAACCCCAAAAAAAAAACATAATCTAAAAATAGTTAAAGCTGGATGACAGCCTCCACAAACAATGCGAAGGATCACCTCAGCAATGGAACAGCCAATAGTCTCCCCCTTCGCAACCGTATCTGCAAACATGCAAGTAAGGAGTGAGCTATATATAAATATAACCCAGTAAGATCCTCGACTCGCTACTTTAATACCCTTGAAATAAGTGTTAAATAATATATGGCACAACAAAATACATAAATAATATGCACACAACATCTCTTATAAGGTAATGCTCAATAAGATCCAAACGGAAGTTCAAAATGCCACTGTATCTCAACTCAATCAACTTTACGGTTTATCATAAACAGCAGTGAAGGTGATCGGCCTAGTACCCCAACAAGTCCAGGAAAACACATATAATGCCCCAAAATTTTACTACGACAGCATGTACAAGCCTCTAACATATTACGACAACATAAGTATGCCCCTAACATATTACAACAGTTATATATGCCCCTAGAGACTATAACGAAAGTGAAGAAAATATATTCAATGTCTCAATGTCACCTCACATATTACCACTAAATAATTCTAAGTACACTTCACAAAATACATATCCAAGCTAGTCAAAGACTATCAATTCTATCAAGCCCACGCTTGTCCCAACACATGGACTAGGCAGAATTTTTTTTATGAAGCAGGTTTGAAAAGCAAATACCAAAATTTAATGTCTCACTTACCTGGCTAATGACAAGTTATTCAACCTTGCAATTCGTAGAACATGTTGGCAGCTAATATAAAAGTTTAGAGCTTGCAATTTCCTAGTCTAGGCTTAAAATTGCTGCTCAAGACTTCACACAACTCTTCCAGCTGCTCGAGACTTGTGTCGAAACACACAATTGTTCCTCTCTTGCCACATATATTACATACTAGCAGCTAGGCAGATTTTGTATATTTCAGCATCATTGTTCTTCCCTTAGCTTTGTAGTGTGCTACTGTCCAGTTGACCTCCTGCTCCCATGTCAATGTTGACGAGTTCCCAACATTTTGTAGTGTATATCCTTGATAGAGAAGGTGGACATATGTTGGATATCGTGTTTAGTATACCTTGCTTCCTCTATATACTTCTTAGCTTTGAATATCTTTTGAACCATCCACGAGGTTTGCTTGCATGTAGTTTTCCCATATTGCTTTATATTGTTGTTGTGTAGTTTGTTGCTAGACTTTAATTTTATTTTTCTTATTGTTGTAGGTGATCATGACATAGAAGATAGCGAAAACGAAATTGATGAACTAGACCTGACCTAAGAGATCGATCGCATTGGCTTCATGTTACACTAGCTGTTGAAAAAATTGACCGAGTAGTTTCAAACATCTTTTATTTTTGAACATTCGAAACTTGTGTATGTTTTAATTTTTTTGAATGGTCAAAAAATATTTGATTTTTTGCATATGGCATTTTGGGAATTAATAGTGTATGCATACAACCGTCACAATAGCATATATAACTGTCTCAATAGTGTATGCATACAACCGTCGCAATCACATATAACTGTCCTAATAGTATACATATACAATTGTCGCAATATCATATCTATAGGGACGGTTAGCAGCCGTCTCAATTGACTAATATCGTTCCAATAGTATACATATACAACCGCCGCGATAACATATACAACCGTTGCAATAGCATACTATAGGGACGATTAGCAGCCGTCTCAATAGACTAATACCGTCCCAATAGTATACATATACAACCATCACGATAGCATATACAACCGTCGCAATAGCGTATCTATAGAGACGGTTAGCAGTCGTCTTAATAGACTAATAACCATCGTAATATCATATTTTAACATGTATATAGGGACGGTTTGGAAACATCCCAAGAGCCTTCTAATCGTCGCCATACAGTCGATGCAATAACCGTCGCTAAAGGTCATGATATAGCGACGGTTTTAGTAACTGTCGCAAGAAACGGTTGCGTTAGACCTAAGGTAATGCCTTCAGCTGTATTGGTTGTGGAAACCGTCGCTACATATCTATGGGGATGGTTGTTATGTCTATGAGGACGGTAAGGAAACCGTTTTCATAGACCTTTTTTCCAGTAGTGACCAATCAAATAACCTCTAATGGCTTCAATCTATGCAAAACTATTAATAAGGATATCAATTCTTCTATTCGGGATCAAGTCCCAATATCACTTACAATTTAAGCTTAGAGCTAATCCTTAATATCTTGCCCCTTAAATCATGATTTAAGGATAATCTAACAAGGAAAAATCATCATAACAGAAACTTCAAAATATTATCCAATGATCTCTAAGACTCTAACCCTTAATGTCAATGACGTTACTGTTCATATTCTAAACTAAAAATTAGTACTAAAGTCAAATTGATCTTTCTTCCCACCTAATAATATAACCTGTTTCTTGCTTCTTCTTTATTTTCATACCCAGGACTCAAAGTCGAGACCTCTAGTTAACGGAGGAGCAGTCAAAATTATATGTCAAAGAACTACAAACAAACTTCATACCTTATCACTTCACGAGGATGTTTGCTAACGTTTTTTAAAATACTCTCTGTTGTTTTTTTTCTTCCTAAGCAACTTGCTGCCTCTTTCAAAATTATGGGATCAAAATATAGCCCTAGTGTTCTATTTGTATTGGTTTTTGTCGTAAAACGGAAGGAAAAAAGGTTTGGCTTTTAACTTACTCACTTTATTTCTATTAATCTCTCTCTATATATATATATAAAGCTGAATGTAGAGGAGTCTGATGTGGCAGTCTGACAATGCAGGATTCATATTTTTCTTTTTTTCTCAAATTTTTGGATTTTTTGCTACAAAATAAATCCCTCACTTTAATCTGTGCAGTTATAACTTAATCATCTTCTAAAACATTACAGATCCTTTGAGAAATAACTTCTGAAGCGTTACATACCCTTTCAGAAATAAAACTTCTGAACGAGATATCTTCAGCGATTAGGATTTCTTATACATCTTAAATTGCACCTCTTTTGCTTCTAAAGGAGAGATCTTCAGTTATTAGGGTATCTTTTTTCATTCCTTTTCTTTCCTATGTTGTTTGATTAAATTTTCAAGTAGTAGATGATAATATTTTGCTATCTCTGACCCGGTTTGATTTAAATGGTGTCAAAACGTGAAATTGAAAACAAAAGCTAGAAATCTGATGAGGTTTTAATTGAATTATTGGAGAGTATTTGATTGTTGCCACTGTATGTATTATGAACTCGATGATCTCTAGCGGCAATTGAGATTTCTCTATTAATAGCCAGACTTTCTCCCAAATTTGTTATGTGTCATGATGTTTATAAGCTATCAACATAAATGCCTTTAAAATTATTGAGATTAGTATGTTTAGTTTTGTTTCAATGTTCTTTTTCCTACTTAACTCTGTTTCCTCAAGTAAATTTGGTATTTTTGTTTGTGGGATTGATAATCAGGAATTTCACAGGAGAAAAATGAACTAAATCCTTTTAATTAGCATTTTTGTCTCCAACACTTTCTTTCTTTACCATACCGCAATGTCTCATACTTTTGATTCACCTTATTTTAAAAAAAAAAACTAAAATTATTTTTTGATTCTCCTTTTGCCCTTGAAACTAATACAGAAGACACTAAAACAGCTCCAAGCAGAGAGAAACGAGAGAGACGCAAAGCTCTATACAACAAGGTTTGCACGCTTGTCAAATGAGAACTCTTCGGCAGCAAAGGTTTGTTTCGTGAATTTTTCATTTTTACCTACAGGGGGAAAATGTACGAGCATTGGAAAGGTGAGGGTTAGGCTGCGAGTATGTATACACACATTTCTACCCTCTTATTGTCCTGCAACCATCGTGCATTAAAAAGATGGGAGAAGTTCAATTAGCTGTGTGGTTTTCGTGTACATCTTATGTCAATGTCTAAATATGCTCAACCATTGTTTTAAAAGATGCATTATGCTCATCCATTGTCTATCAGTCAACAAGATTTCCTCAGGTTCCAAACTATTCAAATACTGTCAACGAGGCTAGGCCGAGCAGAACCACCATTGAAAAAAGAGGTTGTGTCTAATTTTTTCAGATTAACGTATGTTGTGCAGTTTACTTGATTATAGCATAGGAACTTCCAAGAGAAAAAAAAAAAAATCAAGTCTGCCGGTGAAGAAATATTAGGTTTAGCTATGTGTAAAGAATCTATATATAAAGATGGTTCTTGTTCTGGTGAGCTGCATTTCATATTAACAGTCCATGTTTAATGATTAGGTTGTGAGTCATAGTACATCGCCAGACTGAAAAGAAGACTTCACATGGGCTTTTGATGTACCACCCAAGGGACAAAAGCTACATATCTTGTGCAAAAGCAAGAACACAGTTGGGAAGGTAAGTAGCTTTTTGTTCTGAATGTCCGATATGAACTTTATATTTTTTGCCCAATAAACTTTCAGCTAGAACATCAGTTTTACCAACTCTGTTTCTTCTTTATAGCAAAATGATGCATACAGAAAGCAGGATTTCATGCTATTATATGTGTGTTGCATTTGTCAATAGGATGACATAATAGAATGGCCACTCCTACATAATAGTTAATATCAGTCTCAGTATTTCTGATGTGTATACTTTTGTTTCAAACTACTATCGGGAGGGTAACGATCCAAATTGATAAAGTTGTTGGTGAAGGCATGTACATTGGTCTTTTCATCCTCAGCCAGGACAGCAATAAGGATGGCTCATCCCGGACTTTAGAGATTGAGATTACCTGGTCCAGTAGGACGCCTAGCGATAGTGAGTGAAGGGAAGCAAGACTGAAATAATGCAAACTTGAGGACCCAAAGGTGGAACTGGACCTGGTAAAGAACAATCTCTTCATAGTCCAGCCTAATGCAAGAGTTGTTGGGGGAAGTCCAAGTTTTGTTTGTATCTAAAGTGTTGCTACCTGTGGTGTAACTGTAAAATAGTAAGATATTTGCAAGGACAGAAAAGTTGAGAGAGGTTCCCGCGGTACAAGGTGTCTTACACCTAGCTTTTAAGCACCAAATTGTACAGGTTCTGCAGTTCTTAGAAAATAACAATATCAAATAGAGTTCACGATAAGAAGGTTGTAATGTTTATTTCAAATCCCACCTGTATATTTGTGATGCAAAGTAGCAGCAAGTGCCAAAGGTGATTTCTGTGCAGAAGGGCTGGCATTAAAGTTCATTAGTTTTGCTTCATTCTTTTCCTATTTACTTCCTTACTCCGTTCAACTCGATTTCAGGCCAACAAGTGAAGTAGAATTAATTTAATCTGCCTGACAAGATGAAAAATATGCAGCAACAGCTACTACATAAGCAGCATCCAGGGATCCAAACTGCAACTTATGAGTTGTTACAATGAGTCCAATAATGGCAATTGGGAAATGGTTTGATCAAATATGCCATTGGAAGAATCCACTTACTACAATTCTGATTCACATACTCTTTATAATATTAGTCCTCTATCCCGAATTGATTGTTCCTACATTCTTTCTTTACCTTTTCTTGATTGGTATTTGGCACTATAGATTGAAACCAAGACATCCACCTTACATGGACATCCATCTATCACACGCTCACGATGTTTTCCCTGACGATTTGGATGAAGAATTCGATAGATTCCCAACATCAAGGAGCACGTATAAGGTGAGGATGAGATGTGATCGTTTGAGGAGCGTTGGCGGCAAGATACAGACCGTGATAGGGGACTTGGCGACTCAAGGGGAAAGGTTCCATTCATTGTTGAGTTGGAGAGATCCAAGGGCATCGGCTTTGTTTGTCACAATCTGTTTGTTTGCTACAATATTACTATTTTTTTGGTTAACGTTCTTAATTTAAGTTCATTATTAATTGGCATTTTATGATTTTCAAATGTCATCAGAGGATACTTACTGACTTTTCCTTCTTAACCTTTGTTGTTATATCTAAAGTAAATAGTAATGTCATAGTTAAATAGTTAATGTACATTTCTTAATAGATAAAACTTAAATGAACTTTATTGATAATATGTAATTAACTATAATTACACAAAATCATGAAAATACTATAAATTACTCCAAATATATGTTATTTTTAGTGTTTTTGTTCTCATAAAATGAGAGGTATAATATATGAATCTGTTATTATTTTTTATCTTTTTATATATTTTCAGGTGTTCTTCAAAACGCGCGAAGCGCATGCAAATTTACTAGTTAATATTAATAATTGGTTAAAATTATCAATTAACCTCTCATTAAAAAAATAAGTTGGGCTATTAGCCTATTACAGGAATTCTACGCTTTAACTTCTCTAGACTTCATTTTATGAAACTATATTAGTATATTTTTGTTGTCATAGTAATTTATAAAACTAATAACGTTTCAAATTTTATGTCTATGTTTTTGGAATTCAACTGAGTAATTGTTTAATTGAAGTAAGTACTTTATCTCTCTCTAACTGAAAGTTCTATCCATTTCACAAAGGAGTGAATATTATTTGACTTTTATCGTATCAATCACCATCATCGTGTAGAGTACCAAACATAAATATACACCATCATAATAATTTAACACTATCCATATGTATCAAAATATATTTTCATTCAATTAAAAAGCTCAGATCAGAGCGGAGATATATTGTGAGATTGATATAAATAAAATAAATTAAATTTCTTTTATTTATATAAGTTACTGAATTTTCTTGACATATGTTTTTTTAAACTTTCGTATTAGAATTTGTGATTTCGTCACTAAACGAGATACTTCAGCCTAACGATAAAATTAAACAAATAAACTAAGATCTCTCTCCATATTTAAGCAAACGGGTGTTGGCAGCTGAAATGATACATAAAAGAAAAGAAATCAATTTCCAAGATATTAAAACTCAATATCTTATAAAGCATGGTACAATAATTTATAATCATAAACATATTACATACGTGTAGCTACTCCCAAAATGCAACTGATAATTGACGTACAGTTGTTTGTTGTAGACTTGTAGTATCATAAGAGAATAAAAATTATTCAAATATTAATGTAGACAAAAAAAAACTAGTTTTGTCCTGATCTATTATTTGTGTGCAATAGGTCAACTACTCAACTTATTGTGATGTCTATCACTTTCTAAAGGTAGAACTTAAATATATTTGTATTATATTTCTTTTTTCCTTTGCTATATTGTTACTAGCGATGGGGTTGGCAGCGAATTGACTTGAAGCTAGAGTTCTAGTTATGTTTTTTTTTTTTTTTTGGTTCCCAAGTATTTCCACAGCCGGCAGCTGTGGGACTAATCTTCCGTTCCTCTATCAACGCACTAAGCGATAGAGAACTGGTCACAGAATTTGCTCCATTCGTCAGAGAAGGGAATCGAACCCCCGACCTCTTGCTTAAGGGACATGGCGCTGAACCACCATACCAACTCTAGTGGTTAGAGTTCTAGTTATCTATTACGAAAAATTTAATAATTTTGATCAAAATTTTATATTTATATTTATAAATTAATTTAATTTGTATAAATAATTTATTCAGTTCCCATAATATTATGTTTTAAAAATTCATAGCTTATAAATTTAAAATTCTGAATTTATCATAATTGGCGGGGTGAATGGTGGGGGTGGGGGTTGGTGGTTAAGTTGTAACATCCTATGTCAAAAGAGTTTGAAAACGCTAATTGTATATATAGTGATTGTGTGATTAAACTAGTTTTAAAAAAGCTAAAAAGTTAAACAGTCAAATTAAGCAGCCAAATGCATGCAAGTTGAAATCATAATGATAATGTAATTTGGGCATTCCAGTAGTCAAAAACAATGTACTCATATTTTAAGTGAAAATAGATGTGAAGTTTGGAATATTGGGCTCATCTTTTAAGATTACATAATTCAAATAATATATTTACGATATTAAATTTCATATTAAGATGCATAAAATAAAACTAGAGAGTATTAAATACTACTATATCATAAACTAAACATATGATCATGAGAAAATCGAGAACAAAATTGCATCACATTTTACCCTTTACCCATGACTGAGTTATAACGATTCAAAATGGTCACATGCAATGCCCATCACCAACGCAACTCAATCAACAGTTACAGTGTTAGTACACAATAAAACACCATATCTAAAAGAGAACAAGTCACACACTATGCGTAAATCTTGCTACATGATACATGTTTGCTCAGTAAAATATTTTGTAACTGCAAGTAGAAATTGAAATTTTCTCAGTGCTGACTTTAGCAAGCTAAATATGACCCCATACCAAAATAAATGAGGATATTAATGGTATTCTTACCTTATCCTATGTCATTGGTAACACCAACTCCTCTATTTTAAGGCTATTCATTTATGCAACACTATTCATTTTGTCAGTCCTGAAAATTGCCAAATCATACTCCCAACTTTACAATTTGTTTGTTTGTCCGATTTTGACTTTGCATGGAGTTAAGAAAGTAAAAAGACTTTTAAATATGGTGATATTAAACTAAAGATATGCAGAATGTACAAAGATATCATTTAATCTTATGGTCTTAAACATGTCATGTGAAAAGTTAAAATTAAAAGTTGCCGGAAAAAAAGGAGACATTCTTTTTTAAACGGATTAAAAGGAAAGTAAGACAAATAAAACATGACGGAGGAAGTATTAGTAAACCAGGATTGATTATCATATTATTTTGCTGTAGTTACTGTATAGAATGTTTTGTTATGCTTTCACATATGTTTATTCTTTTTCTGGACTGCTTTAGATTGTTTTTTCTTGAGAGGGTCTGTCGAAAACAGTCTTTCTACTTCTGAGGTACCCCACTTTGTGAGACTACACGGGTTATGTTGTTGTATTACATGTTGTAACCAAGCAAAATTACCAAACTCCATTTGATCAGTTGCAAATATTTTTTGAAACTGTCAAATATGAGCTTACTTAGCCAACTTCATGACTTTCCTACACAATTCATGTGTGTATAGTAAGCCACTTTATGTCATACTTAGTACATGCATGCAAATAGTTTCACATTATAGTTTAATGTCTTACAAGTAGTATAAAAAAGAGCCCTTTTTCTTGAGTTAGCTCATCTACCTTATTCACTTTCAACTTTCTAAGCTATTTTTCTATCTTTTTCCAATGGATATTTTACCTGTGAAGGTAACAAATCCTGATAGATACAAAATTGAAGCCAGGAATCTTTCCTACAAATTACCTCCAAAATATAATGAGTTTGAGTGTGTAGGCAAAAAGTTGGCTACCAACAACAAGACTAGTACTTACATACTAAAGAATGTAAATTGTGAAGCCAAACCAGGGGAAATTACCGCAGTTGCTGGTCCAAGTGGAGCGGGAAAAACAACGTTGTTGGACATACTAGCAGGAAATGTTGGTCCATCAAGTGTTTCTGGTTATGTTCTTGTCAATGACCAGCCTATGAAGCCTGCAAATTTCAGAAGAATATCTGGCTATGTGACACAAGATGAGGCTCTATTCCCTCTTCTTACTGTTGAAGAAACTTTGATGTATAGTGCACGATTCAGGCTTCACGCAGGGGACAATAAGGCCAAAGACAGAGTGACAAAGCTGTTGAATGAGCTTGGTTTGGACCATGTTGCTGGTTTAAAAGTTGGTAGTGAATCCAGCAGGACTATTTCGGGTGGTGAGAAGCGTAGAGTGGCAATTGGGGTGGAATTAGTCCATGATCCTGCTGTTGTTCTGCTTGACGAACCAACTTCAGGTCTTGATTCTGCTTCAGCTTTCCATGTAATGCATCTGTTAAAATCCATGGCTAAGAATCAAGGTAAGACAATTATACTAACCATCCATCAGCCTGGCTTTCGAATTCTTGAACTTTTCGATAAAGCTGTGTTGCTGTCAAATGGCTTTGTTCTTCACAATGGATCTTTGCATCTTCTTGAAGAGAAACTCAAGTCCACTGGGCATTTCATCCCTCAACATGTCAATGTGCTTGAATTTGCTATTGATATAACAGACAGCCTTGCTGAAAGCCTGCATTGTGGAGAAAGTGACTTAGAAAAATGTGAAACGGAACAAGAAAGTGACAATGTGCCTAACAAAAACACCAATAAGGAAGTTCTATACTCAAATTCTCCACTGAAGGAGGTACTAATTCTGAGCCAGAGATTCTGCAGGAACATTTTCAGAACCAAACAACTTTTCTTGGCAAAGGTAATCCAAGCATTACTTGTGGGGCTAATTTTGGGATCAATATTCTTCAATGCATATAACAAACCAAAGAATTTGGAGCTGCAATCTCAAGTTGGATTCTTTGCTTTTAGTCTCACATTCTTGCTGTCATCCAACACGGAAGCTCTACCGATTTTCTTAGAAGAAAGAAGAATCCTAATGAGGGAAACATCTAGGGGAGCCTACAGAATTTTCACCTACAACATAGCAAACACTATAGTGTTCCTTCCTTTCCTTTTCATAGTGGCTCTTCTCTACGCTATACCGGTATACTGGCTAGTCGGATTGAAGTACGAATTCAGTGCATTCGCGTTCTATGCTCTGGTGTCATGGATGATTTTCGCAATGGGGAATTCATTCGTGTCAGCCTGTTCTGCACTAGTGCCAAATTTCCTCCTGGGAATGTCATTTATCGGTTGCCTAATAGGTGCATTTTTCCTGTTCTCGGGGTACTTTATATCAAAGGAATCAATTCCCATGTTCTGGCTATTTGTGCACTATCTGAGTCTGTTTAAGTACCCGTTCGAATGTTTCTTGATTAATGAGTATGGAGGAGAGAGTGGGAGACTCAAGTGCATACAGAAAGTTGATGGAGTGTGCTTAATGTATGGTGAACAGTTGTTGACGCGATACGGTTTGGAGGAGTCACAGAAGTGGTTTAACATAGCTGTTATGTTAAGTTTCATCTTTGGTTATAGGTTTCTATGTTTTCTGATTCTCTGGTATAGATCTATCAGAAATAAATGTTGAAAGAATAACTAACAAAATTCCTTTAATTTCATCTATGAAAATATCAGTTCATTAGTTTGTTTTCTTCAGAATTTTCTATATTCTTGCAGCATTTTCTGATATGCTTCCCATGCAAAATAGTCCAAAATTGTTGTTCCAAGTGAAATCTTCCATGTGCCTTTCCTCTTTGAAATTCAAGAAGAGTTGTTTTCAACTCCGGCAGAAATGCCGGATAAGGCTACGCACAACATTACCCTTGTGGTCCAGCCCTTCCCCCAACCCGCACATAGAGGGAGCTCAATGCACCGGGCTGTCGTTTTTCACTTTGTGGGATTAAACTAGGTATGTTATCGTTGTCGTAGTTGTTTTCAACTCCAACTTGCTTGTCAGCCGCAAAAAAGAGAGCACAAAAATCATCATTTGATTTAATATATGGAAAAAATGAAGTCATACATACAGCATTTACAAGGTAAAACTATAGTAGATACCTCAACTTGCCTAGTAGTAGTTGCCAAAAGGAATATTTAAGCATATCAATTGACACATTGCAGCATTTACTTATTTATATTGATAGCAACGCTTCACCTTTTGGTATTTTATTGCAGAGCCGAGTTTCCGCCTGCTTTTCATCGAATATAAAAAAACCTTAGAGTTGCCTGACCTGTTGACGTCCTGCATATAATTGGACGACAACGACATTCTAAGAAGCAATGTACTTGGTCCCAATGATTCATGGTAAGAAGAGAAAAAAAACAATTTTACTAAACTATATAGCCCACCTTGGCCAACAGAGGATGATCTTCACATACTTAGAAGAATTTTTTTATACTCAACTTGTCACTTGTCAACCCTATTTTTTGTCAGTCAACCCTTAGATTGACAAACAGCCAAAGACTACATTGACACTTGCATAACATGAGAAAGCAAGGAACTGGTTTCGATAGTGTATTCATTGTCCTTACGCAATTTAAGTTTCATACTTCGTTGTTGTTGGGATTGTGGCAGAATTCCTTCAGGATTTTACAAAATCAACGAAATTCAAGTTTCAGCAATGAACTTGAATTTCCCACAAGAACAAAATTTGTGACTCGTAGAGAGATATACCTTCCAAAATGAAAAACAAAACATAATATTTACTTCTCTCAAATAATTCAAACCAAGATATGAAGTTTTAAAAAGCACTTTTACCTTCTTGTATTTTACCAAAGACGGAGAATCCTCCTCTCAGATACTAACTCATCGTTTCTTTTTGGCTAGATACTGACATCATTGGTTAACAATACAACAACATACCCAGTGTATTCCCACCAAATGGGGTCGGGGGGGGAGGAGGGGGGGTAATAGTGTACGCAGTCTATACCGCTACCTCAGATGAAGTAGAGAGGTTAACATCATCGGTTAACAATATCCATGAAATATTAACCCAAGCATGCTAAATACCCAAGTTTTCTTGTCTAACAGGAAATATGAGCCGAGTCATATTAAATCCGTTAGGGCAAAATGCAGCCTCTACTTCACACAGACACTAACATGAAAAGTAATGAAAAGACCCAAGTAATATTAGTAAGGTTTTTACTTTATATCCTAACCACTGTGAGAAAATGTAACACTGTGAAGTTATTTAACAGTCAATTATGAGTAATTTGGTAAAATAAGGTCTGTTGGTAACACAAAAAAGAGGTTGAGCAGTATCATACAATTGTTTAAACTATAGTGATAGTATAAAATTTGTCAACAGTACATTGTAAATGTATGGAAGTTCTACGAACTCTATAGTTTGCGATCATGTGGTAATGTAAAACAGGCTTGATAGGAGAAAAAAATTATCTAAATCAGGTATTTATGTCAAATCAGCAAATGCTAGGTATATGTCTGTTATATAAACTAACTTGGTCTAATGTTAAGGCAGGTATATTTTCCCCGATAAGCCATCTACCTGGACTGGTAAGGATTACTAAGCTCTGAAGTTGGTGCAGCCAGCTAACCAGCTTTAAATTCCTAGAAGAGCAACCAAAAAAAAAATTGACAGATAATTTGTACAAACTATGCACATAAGAATCTAATCATAAAGTGCTGTACGACTTGGGCCTGAGATAACTTTAAATGGAGTGACATGATCAGTGAGGATTCATATAACCGACTTCCAAATACTTTTGACCGGACTGAGGCATAGTACTTGCTTGGTCTTACTGTTGGAAAAGATTAAAATGTTGTAGAGAACTAGGTTTCAACAATGCTTTCAAATAAATGCTTCTGAATGAAATCCTCGGTGAATAATTTTTGCTTGTAATCACTTTTTGCATGATTAATTTTAGCAACAGACCATAGTAATAGGACTTGGCATCAAAAAGCAAGATAAGCAGATGTAGTTATTAGCCAAAGCCCAATACTTCAATAACCCCTTCTTTGGGCCATCTGTAGACAAGCATTGTATGTTTCTTTTTTGAAATGGAAACATTTGTACGCTTCTCTTAGCTGCCAAAGGAACAGCAGAATGACGAGTTGGAGATTCACCTTGGCAAAACGGCAGCCCAGTGCACTAGAGCTCCCACTACGCGGGGTCCAAGAAAGGGTTGGACCACAAGGATCTATTGTATCCCGTCTTGCCCTGCATTTCTGCAAGAGGCTTTCACTACAACTTGAACCCGCAACCTCCTTGATCACATGATAACAATTTTACTAGTTACTTCAAGGCTCCCCTTGTTGGAGAACGGATTGGTGGTCTCCTTATAAGGACTTGGGCAAACATCCACTTATGAGCTACCTTTTGGGGTTGCGTTAGACTCAAAGGCAATATTTATATTGTTCAACACCCTAACCTTCTGAGGTTGCGGCAGCTGCTATTCTTTACACCCCTTAGTAGGCCAATCTGCCACCAATCCAGACTAGACAGGCTAGTGGACCGGCAAACAAAAGAAGAAACAGAAAGAGCTCCCTGAACCCAGAAGGCATGCCGCAGGCCAACATTACAGTATCAATCCGGCACCAGCCTTAAATAGGCAATAGATAACACGATAGATGTTCTGCATGAAGGCATTCCTTCAACTAGGATTCAAAACCTTCCAGCACGATTCCGTGTTCATAGTTGGGTATCAGCAAGACAAATGATATTATGATGCTAATAGACTGTTAGATCGATTCCAATCTGGAGGCAGACGTGTTTTTTTCCTTTTAGTTCTGACAAAGTAATATCAACATATATAATAGAAAATGTCCCATAACAATACACATGCACAACTGGTGTTTCTTTAAAGGAATCTGCAACATCTGTAATTATGTATATAATTTTTCTGGCTCGGACATCAGGAAAGCGAAGTAACTATAATCGCGGTTACATCAGACTAATTTCCTTATATTTTTACTGTTTGCAACTTAGTGCAACACATTCTCCATTTACAAATGCAGGCATATGTAGTAGCATGCACATACATTTTATAAGAGGATACGCATGCTAAGACATATGCCATTAAACTGTGATCACTACGTAATACATTATATATAGTAGATAAAGAAAAGCAGTAACTAAGACACATTATTCACCAGAAATCCCCTACAGAAGATGAGCTCGAAGAATTGAGGAGTGAAATTCTTCGCCTCTTGCTTGATAGTGTACTTCTCGAAGAGAACTCCTCGGATGCATAAAATTTATCAAGCACTGACCTCAAAGCTTGACGAACTGAAGTTACAAGAAGCTGGCACCTTTCAATATCCTCAATATTCCCTTCATTGCCCTCAGTAATCACGAAAACGCTAATCATTCTGCTCCCTAATGTAGCAATCTCTGCCCTCAGAGTTTTTAGGGGGAGAGTATCCAGAGCTTGTCGCAGATCAGAAATAAGCTCATGCTTATAGTCACAGCACAAAGATGCCTTGACAGAATAAGTGGCTCCGTCAGATCCCTCTGCTTGTTGTTCAACTTTTACTTCATCAATGTCTGTTGGAACTAGAACACCTTTGGTAACTTCTGCTGCATTCATTCTCAATTCTTTTATGTGGCCGATGACTTTGGCAAGTAAAGCGGCCTTGTCCATCTGTAATAGAAATGCGCAATTTAGCTAGAATCAAACTCAAAATACTTCAAAAGACATGTGCAATACTGATGGCATTGGCACCAAAATCAACTTCATCATCATCAAAAGGTGAAGTATCTCAGATATGTTTGGAGGTGACAAGTCATCTTTGACCCTCAAAAATGTGAAGAAACGTATATAACAATTGATTCAGCTAACAGGGGAAAAAAATTCTCCTCCCTACTCAACAGTTCGAGCACTTATAACGGACCTATGAAACTAGTCCTCTTCTTCTAACTACAGCTGCTTCATAGTAGTCTTATCAAAAAGTTTAGTGGCACCCATTCTTCAAAGAATAAGGAATCCTAATATCCCTATGGCAACAAGTTATCCCAATATTGGATTTTCATTCCCCACCCCACCCCCAAAGATCTCCCACGCACGTCTTTATCCTCTACTTTTATACCACAGGTAACAGGAAACATAGTTCACATTTCATTGCAAGTACTAAACTGCTAAATCAGGTGCCATTCCAGTTTCAAAATATTCTATTACTAATTGGGGAAATTATTGAGCTGCTAAGCATTATTAACTACCCAATCCAAAATGAAGAAGATCTACTCAATCATTCATAGATAAATCAGAAGATCCTCTCATTTGGATAGAATCCGTTACTAGAACAAAACTAGATCTTGTAGAATCATATCAAATATTTGACGTAAATTTTGCACCTTGCTAAAAAAGGGGATCCTTGTTTACCAACCACATATTGTGGAGGATAAATCGGAGTATTCGGGGTGGTTGGAGCGGGTAAAGCAGTATTCATTATGAAACTAATTTAACCAAAGGACAACGTAGGAGCTGCCAGTAATTCTGCTCAAACTAATTATGAGCTTGTGAATGTCTTCACAAGTTTCACTACACATCTAGAAGTTATAAAACAGTTGACCAAGTTTACAACAACATACCCAATGCAATCATATGGGGAGGGTAGAGTGTACCCGGACCTTACCCCTACCTCATGGAGGTAGAGAGGCTGTTTCTAAAAGATCCTCGGCTCAAATGCAGCAAATCAAAGTAGTTACGAAAAGAAAATACAGTAGCAGAGAAAACAAGTCATATAATACGGAAATCAGTACAGGGCTCCCAGAAAAAGAACCGTAACAACAACAAAATAATGTGGTAATTGACACAAGAAAGACAACAATGGTAACAGCTGACAAAGTTAGCAGCAACCAACAACAGCATACACAGTGTTACACTACCTAAGTGGGGTCTGGGGAGGAGAGACTGTTCGTAGACCTTACCCCCACCTCGTGGAGGTAGAAAGGTTGTTCCCAAAATAGCCTCAACTCAAGTGCGACAAATGAAAGTAGTTATGAAAAAAGAAATACAGCAATGGAGAAAACAGGTCAATTAATACAAAAAGCAGTACAGGACATCAGAAAAGAACAATAACAACAACAATCCAAAAATAATGCGGTAACTGAAACATAGTAAAAGACAATCGACGGTAACAGCTATCAAAAGCAAGAAACAGCTGTCAAAGTTTACAACAACATACCCCTTGCCCCTACCTTGTGGAGGTAGAGAGGTTGTTTCCAAAAGACCCTTCGCTCAAATGCACCAAATCAAAGTAGTTATGAAAAAGGAAACACAAGTCAATTAATAAGGAAAGCAGTGGAGGGCATCCAGAAAAAATAACAGTAACAGCAACACTAAAGACAACATATGGTAACAGCTATCAAAAGCAAGAAACATTTAACAAACTTGGATTCTTGAAACAAAACCAACCAAAAAATATAAAGTACAAATTACCTTATTAGTACCAGGTATAAGGTTCCTAAGAGTACCCAAATGACCATTAATTCTTTCCCTCCTCCTCCTTTCAGCTTCACTATGATTCTTCAATGCAATCAAAGCTTTTTCTGGATTAACCCCTTTTTGCCCTGGCTTCACTAGTGCCTTAACAAGCTCACCACTCTCATTATCCAATATCAATGATGAAGATGATGACCCCCCAAACCTCCCATAGTCCTCATAAACCCCATTAAAAGAATTGAAAAAATCCATCTTTTTTTATAACTGTACTGTCTGGACCAGCTTTAACGCACCTCGATCAAAACAACAAAACACCAATTTATCACCTTGTTAAAGAAGAAAACCAGGTGGACGATTAGTTGGTGATGACCAAACAAAGATTCTTGGACTTGGTTTGCTTATTTTTTCAGTTCTACTACCAACTTCCATCACTAAATCACAACTGATTCTTGATTATTGACAAAGTTCCTATGCACTAACACTCTCGCTACGCTTACAAAAAGTAGGGATACAACAAAAGGACATGTCAGAGGATAACCCATCCTACTACTACTCTTACCCAAGCACTCTTTAACTTCAAAATTCTTATGGGATCCGATGCTTTAGAGCTTATTAACAAAATTTCTTAACAAGAAAATATGCAGTGACATACAATATTTTCTTGAATTGTAACTATTATTGGAGGATTTGTGATAAGCCCAAATCCACTTGCAAGCTAAACAAGAAGATTACAACGGGTCCCTCAAAGAGGAAGGGGGTAGCTAACAACACTTTAGTTGATAAGACAGTCCACTGTGTACTACTACTAGTTGTTGTTTTGGGACTACTCTATTTAAACCCTAACATTAGTTTCCCTGACACTAATATAAAAAGGGTTAAAGAGGGACAGCAATGACTACCAAATCACATAAAAATTTTGTATGTACAAAAATTATTTTAATATTAATAAAATCTTACAAACAGCAGCTGTCTGTGACAATTTTATATAAAATCTGCTGCAAATAGAATTGACGGATTAAAAAGGTGCCTAAATTATCTGATGCTTTTCGATTTTATATCTGAATTATTGAGAGAATTTTGTGTTTTGTATTAAAATTATCACTCAATCATTAGTGAAGGTTAAAAATTATCATTATACAAATTAATTTATACTCTATCACATATTCGATATTTGCTTTTCCACATTCTCATTGGTGATCTCGTATCAATTGCGATATCACACTCCAACTTGAAAAGAGAGAGTTTAAGATTTCAAAGAAATTAATTCAAAAATATATGAAGAAAAAAATGATAGTGTGTCAACTAATAGAGCAGTTACAAATGTTTGAGAACTCCTTAACTCCTACATTTTTTTTATTTTATTACAGTTAAATTTTCTTCATGTTATAAATATATTTACATTACAGTGAATATCTATCAAAATCTACTTTGATACCTATTAGGATTTGAAGCATCCTTCTTTTACTCAACTAGGAGTAAATTTTCCCTATAAATAGAGGGATTTTGATCATTGTATTTACAATCTTATGATCTCTCATCTCTCAAGAGAAGAAATAAGAATCACTCTCTCTATTCTCTCTACTCTTCTTCTTATTCTTTATTATTTTATAACACGTTATCAGCACGAGATTCTGTCAAACAAGGTGAAATTATAAATCTTAAGGATTTCAAGGTTAGTAATTTCTTATGTTATTTATCTTTTGCTACTAATAATATAATTATTGTTGAATTTGTGGAAAAATAATTGGTTTGGAACCATTTATGTTATAAATTCATTCCTCAAGAACAATATTATCAAAAGGGATGATAATATTTGGATTCAAGTCCCATCGATTTATGCCTAATACGCTTTTATATGGATAAAATATTGAGTTTGAATCTCAATACACCATATTGATGAATGGGTATTGGGTGAAAAGTCATGAAATTCGACCCATTGAATATACTTCATTCCATGAAGTGAATGTGGTAGCAATAAATGATAAGTCTGAAATATGACAACTTACTTCATTCTTGAGGTATATGTGGTAGCAGTGCATAATATGTCTGAAAGAAGACAAGCGATTGAATGCACGAATATAATAATGATCATAAAAAATGATGATACTTTTGCACGCTTATATGATTATAAGATATACACAACAACAACAACAACCCCAGTGTATTCCCGCCTAGTGGGGTCTGGGAGGGTAAGATGTACGCAGTCCATACCTCTACCTCTGATGAAGTAGAAAGGTTGTTTCCGATAGACCCCCGGCTCAAGGCACGAGATACCACACAAACACATAGTAAAGCACAGAAGCAGATTACATAACATAAATCTTGAAAGAGGTTATAAGCTACCATAATTTGATAGGCTTAAGACACGATTATATTCAATTCTTGGGGAATGAGAAACTTATTAATGCAAATGTGTACTTGATTGTGATTGTATCATAACTCACCTCCGAAAAAGGTTGAATAATTTTGAAATCTACTTCTGAAGTAGTAAATCTGAAATTTATTCATGTAATAATAAATCTGAAATTTACTAAAGAAAAAGTACATGTCATGGTAAACTTGGAGTTTACTAGAATAAAAATTCATTAATTGATATGAACGATTGTGACATCTCGAAGATGGGCATGTATTGAAGAACTAGAAGATTCTTCAAGAATTGTTTATGTCGTTTGTTCTCATGACAAGTTGGTTGGACCAACTAATATTGGGATTGGATCCCTTCAAATCTGAAAGTTATAAAAAGATGAATAAGGGCTCGTTCACCTATCATGTGATATATTGAAAAGATGCATCAATAAGATGATCACATGTATATTCATGGTCAACCTACGTTTGTCATTCATAAAGTTACTTGTTCAATATAAATTAAGCATAATTTTCAGATTGTGTAATCAAGATAATTCATCTTGATGGTGATGGTTTAGAATTGAATGTCTTCGATAAATATCTAAACCATTGTTAATGAGAA
>NC_061117.1:213366708-213366838 GCF_002878395.1 Capsicum annuum | reverse complement strand
AAAACTTAATGTATTGGTTGGAAATATGATATATTGCAATAGCATTTGTATGCATTAGACCAATAAATTATGATTATTTCTTCCCTCTCAATTGGTTCAAGGTCGGGAACCAATTATTCCATCAAAATTA
>NC_061117.1:213366232-213366608 GCF_002878395.1 Capsicum annuum | reverse complement strand
TAATCAAGATAATTCATCTTGATGGTGATGGTTTAGAATTGAATGTCTTCGATAAATATCTAAACCATTGTTAATGAGAACAAAACTTAATGTATTGGTTGGAAATATGATATATTGCAATAGCATTTGTATGCATTAGACCAATAAATTATGATTATTTCTTCCCTCTCAATTGGTTCAAGGTCGGGAACCAATTATTCCATCTAATAATTTTAATGTGCGGTATACGGTTAATGAATATACCATAATGCACAACGATGAATTCCTCAAAGAAGTAGAGAATGTATGTTAGTTTTCCTAACATAAGGGGGAGATTATAAGCGCTATGAAATATGTTAGGAATTATCACCAGATCCTCATCCAAAAGATAATTCAA
>NC_061117.1:213362858-213363232 GCF_002878395.1 Capsicum annuum | reverse complement strand
AATATGTTAGGAATTATCACCAGATCCTCATCCAAAAGATAATTCAAATCAAATGTCGAAAGCATCTCATATCAAGCGCAAGTGCTTTTATTTTGTGTTCTTAAAGGACAAAGTCTATGCATGCGTGAAGCATGGTAGACTACTCGGTTCCAAATGAAATAGTCCTTGAAAAATAAGGAGCAAATAATCATAATAAGAAGGCAATGAGCTCTTGAAGAGCCTACGACATAACACTTCATGAAACCTTATGAAAGGTTCATGTACTTGAAAATAATGAAGTGATGAAATCTCAAAATGTTATGTCGCATTGTGAACCGATACTAAATGATATATCATCAATATCTTTGACACAATATTGCGCCAATATTGTGTCA
>NC_061117.1:213296303-213362758 GCF_002878395.1 Capsicum annuum | reverse complement strand
TGAAAATAATGAAGTGATGAAATCTCAAAATGTTATGTCGCATTGTGAACCGATACTAAATGATATATCATCAATATCTTTGACACAATATTGGCGCAATATTGTGAAAGATTACGAGGATCTTAATTCTACGTTAATTTAAGCATGCTAACGTAGAAATATTTATCAAGTGACATGAAAGGATGCATCTTGGTAAGTATAAAACCTATTTGTTTTGCAGTCCAGATATTTGAAGATGTCACTCATGAAATGTTGAAATTGTCACTTGACAAAACTTATGTGAAAACTTTTAAGGATTCAAACTGCTTGAATCATATAAAAGTTTTTTGGAAACTTATTTATAATCCTTATATTGTATAAGCTTATTGCTTGGACATCATTGGAACTCTTGGAGAGTTTTCAAAGCAATAGATTATTTGCTGAAATTTGAAATATATCGAATTGGATTAGTTATGAAGTACCATATCTTAGTGCAATTGATGCACTCATGTACCTCGCAAATACTACAAGGCCTATAGCCTTTTCAGTAATTTGTTAGCAAGGTATATTTCTGCTCCTACTATGAGACATCAAAATGGGATAAAACACATGAGCTTGTTTTATTCTAAAGATTGCAACCCCGATCTTATTGATCATGCTGATGTTGGGTACTTATCTGACCCGCATAAAGCTCGGTCTCAAATAGGCTATGTGTTCATATGCGGTGATACTTCCATATCTTGGAGATATACAAAGCAGTCTATCGTAGCCACTTCATCGAATCATGCTGAGATAATAGCTATTCATGAAGCAAGCCGAAAATGTGTATGGTTGAGGTCCATGATACATCTCATTCGAGAAAAATATGGTGTGAAATATGACAATCTACCCACAACTTTATACAGAGATAATTCAGCATACATAGCATATCTTAAGGGAGGATTCATAAATGGAGATAGAACGAAGCATATTTTGCCAAAGCTTTTCTACATACATGAGCTACAAAAGAATGATGATATTAACGTGCAACAAATTTGTTCAACTGACAATGTGATTGATTTATTCACCAAATCTTCTCCAATTGCAAATTTCAAGAAGATATTGCACAAGATCGGGATGCAAAAGTTCAAGGATGTTCTCATTAGGGGGAGCAAATACGCGCTGTACTCTTTTTCCCTTTCAATGTTTTGACCCACTGGATTTTCCTTGTAAGGTTTTAGTTGAGGCAGCCTATATGCGTATTGTTAGAGATGTGTACTCTTTTTCCTTCACTAGATTTTTTTCCCATTGGGTTTTTTCTATTAAGGTTTTAACGAGGCACATTATGTACCAATTAGACATTCAAGGAGGAGTGTTATAAATGTATTTACATTATAGTGAATGTCTATCAAGATCTATTTTAATATCTATTAGAATTTGAAGCATCCGTCTTTTACTCAGACTAGGAGTAAATTTCTCTTATAGGAGTTTTGTTCATTATATTTACAATCTGATGATCTCTCATCCCTTAAGAGAAGAAATAAGAATCACTCTCTCTATTTTTTCACTCTCTCTATTCTCTCTACTCTTCTTCTTTATTCTTTCTTATTTTATAACACTTCAAACTAATTCTTCATGTTATGTTATAGCAGTCAAACTATATCTGAATAAATGATTATCTTTAATTTAACTGTATCATGTTTTTTTTATTTGTTATAGCATATTCACTGATCATGACTTATTTATAGTTTTAAATCACACATTCTAAGAAGTTTTATTTGTAAAACTTTTTTGAGTGACTTTATAATGTTAATTCTCTTTTACACCTATTGTGTATAAAATATATAAAAAAAATCATATATTCAGATGAAAAGAAAAAAGCAAGAAAAGTGCTAATGTGAATGGAATGTGGTAGTGAACCTTGAGAGTAGTTTCAGTTTGGAAATTTTTTTTGTCCTTTTATGAAGTAAATTAAAGGACTCCTCTTTTTTCTCATATAATTTGTCGTTTACTTACTAAAATAATTACACCCTAGTTACTCCCTTTTCTTCCTAAATTATATGTCCTGATTTTTAAAATTATTATTTAGATAAATAGTTTTGAAAAATAATTTATATTTAATTAATCAATTTGAAAAACTATTTTAAACAGTAACTAGTATTTAATTAAGCTTTTTAAATGCATTTTTCAAGAGTGTTTCTAGTATATTTTTTCATAAGTGTTTTTCATAAATTCTTTTGACGAAAAATCATTTTTTTTAGTTTTTCAAACACTTTTTTTAAAACGTTTTATCCAATATTCGATACTTGCATTGAAGTCTGATTAAATTTAAATTTGTATCGAAAAATTGTAAAGAGGTGACTCTAACTCGAAACTTTTGATTAAAAATGAAAGAATACTTACCACTTCACCACAATATTTTTTTTGTTCTCATAAATAATTTCTTATAATCTCCAAAAATAATTATTTTCTCCTAAAAGTGTAATCAACCACCTCGCCTTTCTTTTTTAAAAAAACAATTTAAAACTCCCGAAAATTAACCAACATATTATTAGTCAAAAATAATGTAGAAAAGGCAAGTTTTATAATTGTTCCTCAGCTCCTAAAGTTTTTTTTTTTTCCCCAATGGGACTGCCATTATAAACTCTTTCATCTTTAGTACAGTACCTTTTTGAATACTGTCTTAACTCCTTATGTCTGTATATAATAAAGATCATGTATTTTGACAAAAATGCTTGGAGGAAATTAAATTTGTTTACCAAAGTCATGAAAATGGAGTATAGATTGTGTGTGTATGGTCAAGTTAGGCCATCAGACAGACAAAGGCAGTTGGGTGAGGGGGCCACTTTGTGGGGTGACTGATAACCATCTCACCTCATCACTTACCGACTCCCTTTTTAACTCTAATATATTGAGACCCTTCCCCTCAAAGGACACATCATTTCTTTTTTAAAATATGTGGCATTTAATATTGATTTAGACTTTTATATTTAAGGAAGAATATAGGTGAAATTTTTTTTTAACAATGAGGGTAAAATTTGACTTCAAAGTACGACCGCAAGGATGAATTTAACCTCCAAAGTACGATGAAGAATATATTTAGCCAACTTTTTAAAATAAAGAGATAAATTTAACCCTTTTCTATTTTTTTATAATACATGATGTTTGGATTACCTTATGCACATTTCGATTAGTTTTATGGTACTTGCTATTTTTCATTATTATAGATAATTAGATATCAAGATTCAATCGCCAAGACTTGGATAGATATGAAAACTCACTTCCTTTATTAAAATTGCGCGTGAATGAGATTTCATGGTTCTCGACTCGATCACTAGGCCATATTGTTAGGTGATGACTCATCTATTTCCATTATTTTTTTTTATTTTTCTAATAATGTGTTGTATTCGAATTAGCTTATACCCATCTCGACCTGTTTTATAATACTTAGTTTTTTCCAGCAGTATAGGTACCAACACTCGGCCGTTAAGACTTGGACAGATATAAAAAATCACCTTCTTTATTGAAATTGAACATGAGAATTCATGATTCTCGACTCGGACACTAGAACACATCCTTAAAAGTATAAACTAACTCGGCAATCTTAATTTCAGGATTGGACAGATGCTTTGTTAATTTACATTACTAAGTTCTCTATACTGATAGTGCAAAAATATTTACATGTCCAATTAAATCATTTATTAGGTAAATACAGATAAATTTCTTGATAATACTAATTGGTAATATGATTTAAAAATAATAATAATAATAATAATCAACTTGCTGTGAAAGATTAAAATTCATTAATAAGGTAAAAAAATAATTAGACTATTAATATAAATACCTTAAATAAAAGTTCACATTTGTTCATATACTTTCCTCTGAGTACTCTTTTTGGAGCCTTTTCCTTTGTCATTTTCTATCTTTGGGTTGATCCTCTTTGTTTTGTTGCCAATTTTTCCACAAAAGCAACATTATTATAAAGTTAAAAACACAAAAACCAAGATTTAGACTTTGGCATTTTATTGTTTTTTTTTTCTTCCTTTCTCACTATAGGTATAGACTTAAAAATATAGCTAAACCTGATAGCTTTATTAATTGA
Organism: Capsicum annuum; assembly: GCF_002878395.1. Classification (NCBI taxonomy): domain Eukaryota; kingdom Viridiplantae; phylum Streptophyta; class Magnoliopsida; order Solanales; family Solanaceae; genus Capsicum; species Capsicum annuum. The sequence continues at coordinate 213,358,698 of NC_061117.1, read as the reverse complement.
AGATTAATGCCTTATTTGATGATCTCAGTATCCAGAAGAGATCTTGCTATTGTCTTTCAAGATCTATGACAACCTAAAAAACAAATTAAAGAACAATTATATCTTTTTCATTTTTTCAAAAAGAACAACTAAATCTTCAATTTATATTTGGAAAATCTTTTGACCTAAGACTGATGGTGTAAAATTAGCTAATGTTTGACACTTTGACTGTAGCTTCAGTTGAAATTAAGAAAAATTAATTTTCGAAGTTTGTTAAATGATAGTTTTTGAAACTCGAAGTTGTGTTTAGACATGTATATTTGAGAAAAATTAAGATAAGCATCCAGTATATATCCCTCTGAACTACGGTCAAAGTTGTTACGACACACTTCAACTTCACAAGTGTCCTATTATTCTCTGAATTCAATTTTAACATACTTTTATCACACTTTTGTGCTGACGTGACACCCATAAAATGAAGGTCACGTCAAAGATGTTACGTCAGCTAAAAAAATTGATAAAAATACAATGAAATTTAGTTCGGAGTAATAGAACAACCTTGTGAAATTGGAATATGTTGTAACAAATTAGGTCAGAATTCGAGGGTACCAGATGCTTTAGTCGGAAAAATTTGTAGTTCTAAGAGTGAAAGTAAAATTCACTTAAAAAAATTGGTCTGACCTTTTTTGGAACTTTAAAATTTTTTTGAAGACAAGTTTTTAAAAGCTGATCAATTTCATACAAACGATATTTTTCAATTTTTACTCTTTTTGAAAATCTACTTCAAAATTTGTAACTAAACAAGAGCTTCTATTCACCAATCCAAACACAAAGTTGTGATGATCGACAACAAAATATAAAAGTAAATGATCAAAGGATAATACTAAAAAAACTTTTTGATCAAAGAAGAGGTAAATTAGACATTTAAATTCAATCTATAATATTTTTTTCATTAAATTCATTGTACATTTGAAATAATAAGCTCAAGTTTGGATCCACAGATAAGTTACGGTAGATTGATAGACAGTTGGCATAAAAATGTTAAATAATAATGAGATGAATTGCGTGAAATAGATATAACAAAAATTCATATAATCAATCACAATTTATTTGACATTAAGTCATACTTAAATAGTACAAACATTATAACAATGTCAATTTCAGATTCGATCCACAAGTAATTGCAGTAAATTAACAACTAGCATAAAAATGTTTTAATGAATGAATTTTAAAAATATTGGCATGGTCGAAGAATTGTGGAATTATTTCAAATATGTTATTGTTGTTGTTATTGTATTGATATGATAAGAATTTAAATAGAGTAATATGCCTATAAAAATATTCAAATAGTCAATTCTAACTTATTTAAAATTGAGGGAGTATAGATTATAGTTATAAAAAATAGAACGAGATGATTTTAAAAGAATTATATTCGACTATAATTAGTTTGAGATTGAGTCGTATATAGAGAAGTATACATTTCCTGGTGCTTTCAATTGCTTTTTTATGTTCCTTTTTTCAAAAGAAAGCTTTAATTCCTCTTTGCTAGCTACTTTATTAATTACCTCCAGATTCACTTTTCCACACAGTGACATATAAATTATTCTTTTAATTACTAGCTATATTAATTAGCCCTAGAAAACATAGACTAACATGAACCACGTTGGCCTTGTTAATTTAATCTCTTTCTTTTTGGCAGGATAGGAGTAGAATTCAAATAAGGAGATTTTAAAAAATATTACTAGTTTTTTATGTCGAAGTGATTCAACCATTTATATACTGTTATTGAACGGAAAGGAATAAGCAATACCAAATAAAAGAAAATAAGAAGAATACATAGATTTTATATGGAAATCCTTAATGGGGAAAATCGCGGGTAGAGGAGGAGGAAATTCACTATAATGTAGATACATTATTTTTTTTCCTTAATTTATGTGACACAAATAAAATTGAGTTAATCAATTACATTTTTTTTATATGTTTTTAGACTTTCTAGGCTATTAGCTATTATAATTTATAATACGTTTTTTTAAGTTGTTTGCTATTGTAATTTATAATACTCTCTTTGTTTAAACTTTTGTGATATTATCGTCAATTATATTTTAAAAATAATTGAAGTTTTAAATTATTATATTTTATAGTACTTTTTTGTTCTATTCCAATTTAAGTGACATTAATATAATTTTGTGAGTCAACCAAATATCACGATTTAGCAAAGCAGACATGTCTTAAATGACTCATAATAACTAATTAGAAATGATATAGTAAAATTGCTATAAAAAATACTTGTGAAAAAAATTTAAGCGGATCTCACATATGATGTCGAATTAATTTAAAACATCAATAGGTAATTTATCATTTTATGTCTATTTTTACCTTTTTTATAAATATTATTAATCTTTTAATACTTAGATGACTTATAATAATTAGTTAGAGGTGATATAGTAAAATTACGGTTAAAACATCTAAAGTAGATATGTCATAAATGTCTATTTTACTTTTTTTTTAATTAAATATTATTAATTTTCTAATTCATAAATGACATAAAATAATTAATTGAGAGTGATATAGTAAAATCACGAAGCAAGCAGGCAGTGGGAAGCAGACATGACAACCGTCAGCTGCTTGCAGGCAGTGGGAAGCAGACATGACAACCGTCAGCTGCTTGCAGGCAGTGGGAAGCAGACATGACAACCGTCAGCTGCTTGCTTGAGCTGACTACTCACTCGCTCTTCTATATTGTAATAATGTAAAAAAAAGAAGTTATTTTATCCTATTTTGATTATATAATAGCTTAACGAAGGGGTTCAGCAAGGGCGAACCTAGGTTAAAAAATGTGATGCTCTGGCACCTGTTAGACCCTATGCAGAACAGGTATAATTATATACATAAAAATATAAAAATTAATATAAGATGAAAAAAACACTCATGAAATCAAGAAGACAGTTAGGTGTTTTGATTTTCAAATGGAACCTTAAAGCTTTGGGTGTTAATATGTATGTTTGTACCTCCCGAACACCCATGACCAGGGGCGGACCCATGTGGTATCCAGCGGGTTCACCCGAACCCCCTCGGCAAAAAATTACGTTGTATATATAATGTAGAAAATCTATATTTATGTATATATATTAATTTTGAACCACCTAAAAATAAGGTTGTTGGATGGCCCAGTGGTTCTATGTCCACTTCTTGAGTTGCTCCTTCAACCCTTTGGTTGTGGGTTTGATTCCCACTACCAGCGGAGGTTTTATTTTTAAAATCTGTTTTGCACAGCACCTCTGAAATAAATTCCTGGATCCGCCACTGCCCATGACCCTTAAATTTTAGATCCACCCACCATGGGGTTCAGTTGCACTCCTCTACACCTCCGCCTCTATGCGGGGTGGGGGTGGAGGGTGCTTCCATCAACATATCTAGGCAGCATCACTGAATAATTTGTAGAAAGATATGTTTTGGCTAAGTACTTGTAAGTTCGTACGTGGATGCAAAATAATTTTTTAATTGCTTGATTTGGGAAATTATTATTATTAGTAGTACTAATCATAAAAGGGAAAGGTCATGCATGCTCATGCAAATTAATTTAAATTAAATTAAAGAACGTAACGCGTCGAGATTAAATGACAAGAGCATCAACTACCCAATTCATATATTAATTAAATTATTAAAATATAATTAGCCAATGGATTAATGTAAATCTTATCAACATGAAGTCAAAGCTCGTGCCTTCTTGCACTGTTTCCTTGTAAGAGGGCAATTAACTGATGATCAATTTAACTCAACTCCAAGATATTAGAGAAAAGAATTTGAAATTAAACGAAAAAAGATACGTCATTATTTGGTTCGTTAATTATATTATATTTATCGTTTAAGATTTTTGTGCATTCTTTTAAAATGATATATATTTTTGATAGCCTTAATCATAAAAGTACGTAGTATATATCTAAATCAGTTTTACCACTCTTTAAACAAAATATTTTAGTTCTTGATAATCTATAATACTTCAGTAATTGAAACAGTAAGAGTGCGTAGATGATAAATCTGGAGAAAAGAAAAGATAAATTAGGACATATTCTTTTCGTATATAACATCAAAAGTTATGAATGTCGAAGAATCTTGCACAATATTCTCCTCGTAAATTGACTTTTAGGATTGAAAGTGGACTCGAGATTCATTTTTTACGATAAAAAGAATGCAATTCGTTAAAATGACTACTAATATTTTGGATATTATGATGTACGTACGTAGTAATAGGATATATAATAGTACTAAATTAATTGTAACCAGTATGTCATTGGCATGCACTCAATTGACGCAAATTAATTTACACATTATATCACAAAGTTTTGAAAACTAACCTTTCGATATATACCAAAGATTTTTATAAGCATTTTCCAATAAGTATTTTTAAGTTTCTATTTTTTCTAAATTGGTGACCTAAATTTCTATAAAAATATATCTTAGTGCATGCATCGGCCTCTTAATCTGCCATAGGATTCCCACTGTCTAGTTGAAGTTTAGTTGGGGACATGCATACATTAACTATAAATTGTAATAGGTGAAGATATAAAAGGAAAAATGAATAAAATGATTTTAGATCATGAGTTTAGTTATTATAAAAAGAAATAGGGAGAACAATTTAACTACTCCAATAAAAATTATAAATCAATTTTGAGTCAACTCTCAAAATGATCAAATTTAGTAATAACGTATCAACTCTCAATGGATTAATTATGTTCATAATGCTTCTTATTCTATGGTGTTTAAAAACATATGCATATTTCTTGCATAATGCATCAAATCATGTACTTAAACTCATTCTTTTCTTCCAAACCAGGTCGATCATCGGGTTAGTACACATGGACAACCCCGCCGAAATAAATATTCAACAACGCATGATTCCTACATAAGTTGTTGTGTTATGAAACAAGAAAGAATAAAGAAGAAGAGTAGAGAGAATAGAGAGTAATTTTTATTTCTCATGCTTGAGGATGATTTACAATTAAGAAAGCTCTTCTATTTATAGGAGAATTTGCCCCTAGTTTTACACTAAAAGACAAATATATCAAATCCTGATAGATATCAACTAGATCTTATTAGATCTTGATAGACATTCACTATATAATGTAAATACATTTATAACATTCCCCCTTGAATGTCTAGATACATAATGTGCCTTGTTAAAACCTTACCAGAAAAAACTCAATAGGAAAAAAAATCTACTGAAGGAAAAAAAGTACACATTTCTAACAATACGCATATCGGCTGCCTCGTTAAAAACCTTACAAGGAAAATCAGAGGGACAAAACCTCGTAAGGAAAAAAGAGTACAACGCGTATTCACTCCCCCTAATGAGACATCCTTGAACCTTTGCATCCCAAACTTGTGCAGCATCTTCTTGAAAGTTGCGATTGGAGAAGATTTGGTGAATAAATCAGCCGCATTGTCACTTGAATGAATTTGTTGCACGTTAATATCACCATTCTTTTGTAGCTCATGTATGTAGAAAAGCTTTGGCAAAATGTGCTTCGTTCTATCGCCTTTTATGAATCGTCCCTTAAGATGTGCTATGTATGCTGTATTATCTCTGTATAAAATTGTGGATTGATTGTCATATTTCACACCACATTTTTCTTGAATGAGATGTATCATGGGGATCAACTATACACATTCTCGGTTTGCTTCATGAATAGCTATTATCTCAGCATGATTCGATGAAGTGGCTGCGATAGACTGCTTTGTATATCTCCAAGATATGGCAGTACCGTGCCATATGAACACATAGCCTGTTTGAGATCGAGCTTTATGCGGATCAGATAAGTACCCAACATCAGCATGACCAATAAGATCGGATTGCAATCTTTAGAATAAAACAAGCTCATGTATTTTGTCCCATCTTGATGTCTCCTAGTAGGAGCAGAAATATACCTTGCTAACAAATTGACTGAGAAGGCTCGATAGGGCCTTGTAGTATTTACAAGATACATGAGTGCACCACTTACACTAGGATATAGTACTTCATAACCAATCTAATTTGATATATTTCTCATTTCAGCAAATAATCTATTGCTTTGAAAACTCTCCAAGAGTTTCAATAATTTTCAAGTTATAAGTTTATACAATATAAGGATTATTAATAACTTTCCCAGAAACTTTTATATTTTGAATCCTTAAAGAAGTTTTTAAATAAATTTTGTCAAGTGACAATATTCATCATTTCATGTGTGACTTCTTCAAGTGTCTGGACTGCAAATCAAATAAGTTTTACGCTTACCAAGATGCATCCTTTTATGTCACTTAATAAATGTTTCTACATCAGCATGCTTAAATTAACATAAAACTCAGATCCTCGTAATCTTTTACAATATTGCCCCAATATTGGATCAAAGATATCATCGACGATTTCTCATTTTATATCGGTTCACAATGCAACATAACATTTTGAGATCTCATCACTTCTTTATTTTCAAGTACATGAACTTCTCATAAGGTTTCATGAAGTGTTATGTCGTAGGCTCTTCAAGAGCACATTGCTTTCTTATTATGATTATTTGCTCCTTATTTTTCAAGAATTATTTTATTTAGAACCGATTAGTCTACCACGCTTCATGCATGCGGAGACTTTGTCCTTTAAGGACACAAAATAAGAGCACTTGCAGCTTAAATATGTAATACTTTCGGCATTTGACTTGAATTATCTTTTGAATGAGGATCTTATGATAATTTCCAACATATTTCATAGCTGCTTATAACATCCCTCTTATGTTAGAAAAACTAACATACATCCTCCACCTTCTTTAAGGAATCTATCTTTGTACATCATGGTATATTATTTAATCGTATACCGCACGTCAAAACTATTAGATGGAATAGTTGGTTCCTGAGCTTGAACCAATTGAGAGGGAGGAACTAATCATAATTTATTAGTCTAATGTATAAAAATGCTATTGTATGCAACATATCATATTTTGGACCAACACATGAAGTTTTGTTCTCATAGCAATGGTTTAATTATTTATCTAAGGCATTTAATGTTAAACCATCATCATCAATACAAGATGAATTGTCTTTATTACACAATCTGAAAGTTATGCTCTTAGCTCAATTTTATTGAGCAAGCAACTTTATGAATGTCAAACTGTAGGTTGACAATAAACGTATAGGTGATCATCTCATATCGATGCATCTTAATTGATCACATGACTGGTGAATGAGCCCATATTCACCTTTTATACTTTTCAGATTTTAAGGTGTCACGCCCCAAAATCTCATCGGGCCGGACTGGCACCCGAAGCCGAGAAGGCCCGGGAGAACCCGTTCAAATACCTGTACTTTCACTTACATGTCACCAAAAATTTGGACAGCACTTCGTTGCATATAGATGGGTCTAATTACCTGTATCAGCACAACACGCACAAATATAAATATATATAATACTTGACCGTCGGGGCCACCATATATACAAATATAACATCACTATATAAACTTTCATGACTTTACCCTTCCTTATGTCTACAAAGCCTCTAGGATATACATGACATAACTAGGGTCGGGACAAACCCCCGCCCACACATGACTCCTGTACAATAACAAAACATAAGGGACCAACTCGGAAAGCTACGAAGCAAACTGGAGCTCACCAATAATAGCTGTATGACCTGGTTCCTATTTATGCTGTGAATGAGCTGAAGCACCTGTGCCTGCAGCATGAAATGCAGGTCCCCCGTGAGGGACGCCAGTACGAAATATGTACTGAGTATGTAAAGCTGTAAATAATCATATGTGGTATGGGGGATCAAGAAAATCAGACGCAAGTGAATAAATCATAATAGAAGTGAACCACACTTCATAAACACTTTTAGGATCATGTACATTATCTTATCATTAATCTGAATTGGGTTCTTGAATTCAAACACATTTGTGGAACGGTATACATTCGTTCATTTCATTCTTTACAATTATCATTCGTCATTACCTCCTCCTCCCGAACCTCCAACCACCTAACAATAATCAATACTGTACCGTACTGTGACCATTAGGCTGCCCCCAGTACATATCAACTGTAATCATATCAAATATCGGGATCGGCCCATGCTAGGCTTAAGCCCCTGAGCTACCACCCACACGTATATCAAGTAACACACATAAGAGATCTTTTCAATAACTTAGTTCAAAAGCTTTTGAGATTATTACATTAGTGTTCATCCCAATATAGTACCTTTGAAATAATGACACATCAATAGGAACCAAGTAATAGACTTTCTATACAATAACGATGTAATACAGACTCATTGGTACATCAACAATGTGTTTCGAATCATCAATATCACAACAATGAAATAGGAGCCTTTCGGTATATCAATGAAACATTTTGACACTTTATAGAATGGAAACAACTTCGTTGGTAATGTAGAACAATACATATTTTTGGACAACCTGAGAATCTTACTTGATGGAACATTGGTGTTTTCATGCCAAAGAACATCGTTAGAGTATGCTTTACATACCTCGTTGTAGATTCGAATACCAATTCAACACAACTTCCCGCCTTTATAAATCACTTATCTACAATGAAATGTTTGGCATCTAGTATTAGCAACCCAACACCACAATTCTCTTCCATAATTCCATACAACCAATATTTGCAAAGCATTCCAAAAACCAACTTGAACAATCGGTTTATGTGTGTATATATATATATATATATATAATCATCATTTTAATACCACATCATCAAACCAAATCCCTTCACAATTCAACATAATCCAACTATGCACAAGAATAATCCAACATCATTTCCAATCATCTTTCAACAACAATCAAATAACATACTTCTTATGCTCACATGCATATATATATACATATCCATATAAATAACACCAACATAATTTACATCCTTACCATAAAATGGCCCTTTTGATTTCAAATTCCTATTGGAATAAATAAGGGGTGCTTCTCGAAGCCCTTGAGACGGTGAACACAACTACGGAATCAATTTGGATTTTCTACGGTTGAATCACAAGATAATTGGAGTTGAACATAGGCTAGGGTTTCTTATTCTTCAATAATTTGGATGATAAATGATGGATATGAGGCTAAGTATATGTATATAATGACCAATTTCGTCCATGAGGTGATGGAAAATGACCATATTGCCCTTAAAATTTAAGTAAATCCGAATCTGTCCATGGTAGACTGTTTTAATAGGCTAAAGTAAATCGACCATAACTCTTTGCTCCGATATCGAATTTGGGTGAAATTGGTATCGTTGGAAAGATTATTCAAAGGGATTTCATTTAATATAAAGTAGGCCACCCAGTTCATCCTGTACAAGGAGTTATGATCGTTTGAAGTTGACCCTAAAAATTTGTTTTGAGATGCTGAAGTAAAACGAGTATAACTCATTACTCAGATGTCGGATTTGGATGAAACCAATTGCATTGGAAAGAAGACTCAAAGATCTTTCTTTTCATAGGTGGAATCTCTCCCAGTTTATTATATTAAGGGAGTTATGATCATTCAAAGTTGACCCAAAAAAATGGCTGGCCTCAGTAGTTTGTGTGCAGGAAATTTTCCTGCACATTTACTATTCCCAATATCCCGGCCACCGTTTTATAGTTTCGAACGTGGTCGATTATATCCGAAACCTATCCGTTTTTGGAAATCTTTATATCGTTGGAAATCTTATTCAATAACCTTCGTATGGAACCATCGACGGGCAAATTCTGGTATAAATAAAATAAAATAAAATTAATTCCATATAAATAAGACCAATTCCCGTACTTGAATACGCCAATATATGTACTTGAAAACGGGGTGTTACATAGGGGATCCAATCCTAATATTAGTTGGTCCAACCAACGTATCATGAGAACATGCAACATTAAAGTTCATGAAGAATTTTCGAATTCTTCAATATATGTTTAATACATAATAGGCACATCTTTAAGATGTTGCAATCATTCATGTCAACTTATGAAGTTTTGTTCTAGCAAACTCCAAGTTTACCATGACATGTACCTTTTACTTTAGTAATTTTCAGATTTACTAATAACTCTTTTCAATTATCCTGCTCGTTTCGGAGGTGAGTTGTGATACCATCACAATCAAGTGCACGCTTGCATTAATAAGTTTCTCATTCTCCAGGAAAGGAATATAATCATGCCTTAAGCGTATCAAATTATGATAGCTACTACAAGAGCAAATTGAGGCATACATATGATTTATTGCTACCACATTCAATTCAAGGAATGGAGCATATTTAATGGGACATGTTTCACCGAATATTCATTATTTTGCTTTAGCCATCATAATATCATCAATATGGTGCATTGAGATTCAAACTCAACGTCTTATCCATATAAAGGCGTCTTAGGCATAAATCGGTGGAACTTGAGCCCAACATATTATCATCTCTTTTGATAATATTGTTTTGAGGAATAAATTTAAAACATAATGGTTCCAAATCAAGTATTTTTCCTCAAATCCAACAATAATTATATTATTAGTAACAAAATACAGATAACAAATTACTAACCTTGAAATTATATAGAAGAGTTAATGTCAATAGATATGTTATAATAATATAATATAAAAATATATAAATTGTGTAAAGCATACACAGAGAGAAGAAATTTTCAATCAATCTTCCGTATCACGCAATTTTAGATATGCATGGACATTTGCATGTAACCCTTTTATATTTCTTCTTTTCAAATCAAAATTATTCAATGAAGTATTAATTAGTTTTTTTTCTTTCTTTCAAAGTAGCAGTAATGTAAATATTAAAACAGTGCATTGTCCCAACCATGGATCTATTGCTCTTTGCCATATGGGAACAAGATAAAGGAATTATTTAATAAAAGAAATCATGGAATTATTAAAAGAAAAATAATACCTCAAGCATGTTGAGCAATTGACAGATCACGTTTTGGGCGGTTATATCTCAATTATTACTCAATTGGTTACAGCTTCTTGCTGATAACATATTATGAAACAAGAAAGAACAAAGAAGAAGAGTAGAAAGAATAGAGAGTAATTCTTATTTCTCATGCTTGAGGATGATTTACAATGAAGGAAGTCTTTCTATTTATAGGGGAATTTGCCCATAGTTTTACACTAAAAGACAAATACATCAAATCGTGATAGATATCAACTAGATCTTATTAGATCTTGATAGACATTCACTATAATGTAAATATATTTATAACATGTTGAAAATTTTAGGAGTTATTAAGAATTTCTATTTGAGGCACAATAGATTCTCGAGTGGTTCGTTGTATCTTAGAAATGGGACGTTATTTTGCTATTTATACCCAAATAGCAACAAAAAAACTACTTTGAATTAACTCAAACGTCTCTCATCAGTGGCGGAGTTAGAATTTTTATTTAGGGATTCAAAAGTGCACGCACGAACTAGTCAAAAGAATTCAACATCTACTATATATACATAAAAAAAAAAAAATTAACCATGTATAAATAGAATAATTCCCCGTCATTGTCTTTCATAGCGCGCCTCAAACTCGAAGTTTGAAGGTAATTGAGTTCAACAAGAGAAGTCTTCAACAAGCATTTCTTGATGGTGGGTAGGCCCAATTAACCCAAGATTAATTTCCAATGGATCCCAAGTTTGATTAAACTTGTAGATAGTGGATATGGATTAGCCCAACTACTGCAATGATCCAACCTAAAAATAGACTATTACCCAATATCTAATGCAACTTAGTTTGCATGGCAAGCCATTTTTTGTACCTTGGGAGTTCGGACTAACAAAATAAAAATCTGTTATAAGTTATAGGACTTAAATTTATTAGAAGATCGAGGTCCTCATCGTACGATTTTGGTATATGATATCCTTCAAGCGTGGATTCACGTAAAACATCGTGCTCTAATATAACATGGTCGATTCTAGATAGAGCACGGTAACTCACAACCCCCTAGCTACTCTACAAAACAAAGTGGAAAATCTCTTCATAGAATTAATAATGTTGTTGTACAGCCATAATACCCTATAGGGATGGGAGAGTTCATAAGAGCCAGAATATGGTAAATACGAGAAATATGAAATCCAAACTGAGAAAAAAAAAAAGCATTTCCTTGAATGTATCTTTCAAGATTGAGCAAATCTTCTTATGTTTTTGTGACTATTATATGCCAAAAATCTACTCATTGGTTTGCCTTCTACTAGGTATATGTGTGACTCTGGACTTGTAATCAACATGGGTTGTGATGTAATGGTGGGATTACTCCACCCTTAATCAGAGTCTCGAGTTCGAGCTTGGATATGAAGAAAATTTTGTTGTAAGCGTCATCCCTAGAATGCGTCCTACAATGGAATAGTCTTGCCGGTTGTATTGGGAGGGTCATGATATACAAACTTTTTAAAACAATAACATGTGAAGGTCATAAAGAGCTTGTTATAATCGACTAAAATATCAATTTTTAGAAGCACTTTAATCTTAAATGTGGTGATCTGAACTTTCACCTTCTAATTACTAAGGAGTGTTTAATTTTTCATCTTGTAATTTCTTTCCACGTTTTTCTTTTTCCACTCCCAATTTTATTATTATCAAAAGGATACGTGCTACTCATGAAAAGAAGGAAAAATATTTTATTAATTGTGTTAGGCGTAAGTAGCCAAATGTTGAATGAACGTGCGTAAATGCAATTTGGAAAGTTGAGCTTTCCAAATGATTTTGTTGATTTTATTTCAATTAAATTAAAGGGATTTGTTGCACCCACAAACTTTGGTTCCTTCTTTTAAAGAAATTCAAATTGGTAAAGTCCAAATGAATATACTCCAGCTGTATCAATTATGATCTATTTGATTCATTTATATATAATTAGGTTAATGATTCATTTATTTATTGAGTTGATTTATATTGATTCGTCCAGTTCAATCGATTTAAAAGTTGATTGAATTGGACTAGATATATGATCTGATTAACCAAAAACTTTGTTAATATATATTCTTAAATTTTATTTATTAGCTAGTGCTTGGCATAGATTTTTAAATATTTTTGGTAAGTCATTTTTTAGTGAAAATTTGAGTGAAGTTTCACCATGTATTCGGTCATAGCATTTGAGAAACATATGTCACTTTCAAAAATTCAAAAAGAAATGAAATTTTGTCCAAATACTATTTAGAAATTTTAAATTAATTGTCAAATAATGACAAATTATATGACCAAATATTATTTGTCAATTTTTTTCTCTCAAAAACTACTTAAAAAATGATTAGTGTATTTAATATGCCAACTTAGTCACTACTCTTTCCGTCTTATAATACTTAACACATTTATTTTTTAAAAGTCAAATTATGTAAATTTTAATGAATATTTCAAGACACATTTCTTCACAGCACATTGGCACAAGAAAAATTAAATCACTTATAATACTTTTTATTTATTTTTATTTAAATTTAAATTTTACTATCAAAATAATTTAATTCAATTTGATTTCACAAATTGTTTACATTCAGTAACAAAAAAAACTTAACAAATATTGGGGTCTATATTGGTACTCCAGCACCATTATAGTACTAATTTTTAATGCTTCGATGAAAGTGGGCAACAAGTATATTAGCTGGACAGGACGCAATAATTTAGGGGACCGACCATCAGCTGTTGAAAACTTGAAAATCTCATTAAATAACATGAACTTTGTCGCCATTTGCTGCTACCAAACAAAAGAAATTGGTCGAGACAGTCTTTCCCAGGGAATGCTTTACGTTTAATATGAGATTTTTCAATACGTTTAATATGAGATTTTTCAATATAAATTTAAATTTAATCGAGGAATATCAAACACTAAGAAGAAAGCCCCCAAAAGAATTTACGTGTTCAATTAATTGTATTAAAAATAGATATTTTATTGTAACTTATTTAGTTTAAGAAATCAAGAAGTAGGTGATCATGTAGTGCTGCTTAGTTATTCTTATTATCAATTATAATTATTTTCTATAATAATAAATTAAATTTTGTTATATCTAAATGATAATAACAATCACATATTTGATGTATTTTTATAAACAAAGTAAGGTGTGAGATGGGTAGAGTGTATGAAGTCCTTACTTCTATGTGAGATGAAGTAAAGAGACTAATTCTAATAGATTTTTGGTTAAAAAATAAACTGTTTTAAAAAAAGACATAATACAAGGGCAAGAAACATACAATATGTAGTAACAAAATAATGTATAATAACAGAATAATACTATAAATAAATAATAATACAATTGCTTTATTTGAAACAACAAAAAAATACCAAGAATAATAACCTAGAAGGGTATTAACACTACAACTAATAGCATGGACAAGAAGGCAAAATACTCTTAACTACTATCACAGACGCACTCCTACCTACTAATCTTCTATCCTAATTGTATCATGTATATTTATTCGTTGTATCTCTATTTCTCTTAAATTCATCCATAATCAACCTTTTACACCTTTGCACCGAGACATTTGTGTATTTCCCCATCACACATTTGAACCATCTCAACCTTACTTTCTGCATTTTGTCTTCCATCTAAGCCTTCCCGCCTTGTCTCGAACATTCTGATTTCTAATCATATCTCTCCTAAACGTATACATCAATCACAATATATATCCTCATCTATGTTATCTTTATCTTCGGAGTGTGAAAGGGATAACATTTAATATTATGTAATCTCTACTTTTGTCTTTTTATATATGTGACACACTTGATGTCTCACGTGTGTACTTTTTGATCATCGTGCTTATTAAAAATTGATGATTTAAAATAATTATAATTTTAAATTTAAATATATTGTCTCGTAAAATTGGACGGCTACAAACACTACAGCCAAGCGGTTCTTGCCTTTCTCAAAGGGTTCCTTCAAATGTTTTGAAAATCATTTGCCAAATTTCAAACATTCAAAAAAGAATTTTTATGGAAAGGTTTTGTCAAATTTATTTTTTAAATTTAAAACTAAAAGCAAATACAAAAATTATTTTTCGGACCTTACTCTATGCTAGCATTTGACTAAAGATTTAATTAAAACTTGAAAAAATGTTCAAGTTGTGTTCAAAATAATTTTTGAAATTAGAAATTATTTTTTGAACATGCATTTTATTTGAAAAATATTTAAAATTTTCTGAGTGGAAGTAAAATTTTGACCTATTTGAAACTTAAATATTTTTTTGAAGATAATAATTCAAAAAATCTATCAAATTTCATGAACAAATAAAAATTTACGGCCAACCGAGAGCATATTATTTGAAAATCTTGAAAACCGATTCTAACACTTGTGGAATTAGTTTTTTTTTTTAAAAAGAGCAGTGTGTTAAGAGTAAAGGTTGTAATAAATGTTGGGTCGAACTACAAGTTGAAAAAAATTATCGGGACAAATCTTCAATCCTATTTGAATTACAGTATTTCAAGTTCAATTTCTCTCTTTGTTTCTCTATTGAGAAAAGACATATTTTTCCCCTGAACTTGTCCTTTCAACTTACTTTAGCACTTAAACTAAGTTTTTGTTTATTTACCCCCCTTAATAACTTTAAAATGTATTAAAAAATACCCCCACCCCCATTTTCCATCTTCTTCATAACCACCCCTCCCCGCCCCCGCCCCCTCGCCCCTGCCCCTGCCCTTTTCTTTCACCACCTCCCGTCCACTCCCATACAACCACACCTGCAACCCCCTCCCCCAAATTCATCCCCCGCCCCTGCAAACACCCCGTCCACCCCCACCCTGCAAACTTGTTTGTTTCATTCATTGGCCATCCCCCCTCCTGTCCCCCCACACCTGCAAACACCCTCTTTCTCCCCCATTCCCCCGCATCAAACAAATCCATCCATCCCCTCACCCCATCCCTGCAGCTGCAAACAATTATACAAAAAAAAATCTTCTAGGAATAAAAAATTAGTCAAACTCGATTATGTTAAAAATCACAACATTTGATACAAGTATTTCATCAAATATCTTGAAGGCATCTCCAAAAAGGTTTCTTTGATAGTAAGTTGATTACAAAATTAACAATTCTTGTTTGACACCTTTATAAATTCTTAATTTTACGATTTAACAACTATTGAATTACTATTTTCTAAGTTAGTATTAAAAATGTACAGCTAATTAATGGAGAGAAAGAGAATTGGGTAAAGATGGTGGTGAGAATAATTGGGCAGGGATGGTGGTGAGAACAGTAGTGGGGGGGAGGGGAGGGGGTGAGGGGTATTGAAGAAGAAAGACTTTTCTTTTCTTTATATATATATATATATATATATTATAATTATAGTAATAATAAAAGTGGGGCCATATCAGTTTTTAATGAAAAAATGTGCTTTTTTTTCTTTTTTTTTAAAAAACCACGTCAGCTTGGGGGGTGAAAATAATACACTTTAAAGATGTTAATGGGGGTAAATAAACAGAAGTTAAGTTTAAGTGCTAAAGTGAGTTGGGGGGACAAGTTCAGGGGGGGAATTCTCTATTTGATGTAAAATATATATTTGAGTTTCAATAAATCTAGATTTGCATCTCATAAAATTGATTATTTTTATATTAGAATTTGATTAATTCAAATTCATATTGCGTAAGATTCATTTAAGGAGGAAGTGCTCCATCATAATAAAAAATTTTATACTTCAAACTCGAACGCGAAACCTATAACTAAAAGTGAAAAGATCCTATTCATTCCTTCGCAGCATTGATTGGTAGTTCAATTTCTCCTTACTACCTCTTTCAAATGAATTTCAAGTTGAATTGTTATTCTAATTACTAGTTTTTTTGGATATTGCCATTTTGATTTAAAATTAGCTTACAGGGCTGGCTCGACTATAAAGCTACTAAAGCAATGGCTTGTGGCCCCAACTTTTTGGAGCCCCCATTTTTTCTAAATATTTTTATTAACTGACAACAGGATACATGTATAGTGCACAAAATGCACATAAGATGCACCCAAATCGCATAAGATGCACGTACATCATGCGGGATGCACGGGTGGCACCTAAGATACATGTGTGATGCACAAAATCTAATTTTATTGAATATACTTGAAACCTCTGATTAAAATTTGACTTTAGGCCCCCAAATTCGTTGAACCGGCCCTATTTACTCCCCACCAAGCAATTTAACTATAGCAGTTAAAAATTAAAGCGAGAATACATATTACTAAATCATAGTTAGGTGATGAATAAGTTTAAACACCATTTTGCACAAGTTTTTACCTTATCGTTATACGATGAGATTATAGAATCATAAAACATAGAGAAATAAAATCATGATCATGCACAATCCCAATTTTCAGCAAAAGTTTTTAGTACCATCTTTTGTCCTCCTCTTGAAATATGGCAGGGTAGCAATATGTACCTCAATAATAGATTTTAGATGTACAATTTATAAATTGAGCCAAATATAGAAAGATCTTTATTTATCATCCCCGATTGATATTACAAATTAGCGAATAAATTGGTCAAATGTCAAATGATTCTTTTACTGCAGATATTAGAAACACTGATATGAATACTTGTAAAGATGTTTGTTTAAGAAACTGTTCCTGTAAAGCTGCTCTATTTCGTAGTGGTTTAAATTCATTCATTGGAGACTGCTACCTACCATCCGAGATCTTTTCACTAGCGAATAATAAGAAGGACAAGACACGGTATGATTCCCAGGAATTTATAAAAATACAGGAACCTGAACCCGCAGTTCATATTCCTAAAATATTTTTAAGTGGTATCATACTGGGCTCTATCATAGGATCTTCTATCTTAGGCATCATAATTGGAATTTCAGTTTTCATATTCTGGAAGAAGAAGAGAAAGACCAATGAAGAAGAGGAGGATTATCTAGATCACGTGCCAGGAATATCAACTAAATTTTCTTACGATGATCTAAAGGTTGCAACGGAAAATTTTACTAAGAAGCTTGGTGAATGAGGATTTGGGTCGATTTTTGAAGGGTGCTTAGAAGATGGCACAAAGATTGCAGTGAAATGCCTTGATGGAATAGGACAAGTCAAAAAATCATTTTTAGCTGAGATTGAAACTATTGGCAGCATACATCATGTAAACTTGGTGCAATTGATTGGGTTCTGTGCTAAGAACTCTTATAGGCTTTTAGTATACGAGTTCATAAGCAATGGGTCACTAGAAAAATAGATCTACCATGGGAAACAAGAGCAAATTCTAGGTTGGAACTGCAGGAAGAAGACTATTCAAGACATAGCCAAAGGATTAGCCTACCTTCATAAAAAATGCAGGCAAAAGATTTTGCATTTGGATATTAAACCACCAAACATACTCCTATATGATAAGATCAACGCTAAACTCTCTGACTTTGTCTTGCAAAGCTAATTGATCAGAATCAGAGGCAAGTCATGACCATAATGAGAGGTATTCCTGGTTATTTGGCTCCTGAATGGCTTAGTGTAGTTATAACAGAAAATATAGATGTTTACAGCTTTGGCATTGTGATCTTGGAAACTTTGAGTGGACGAAGACATTTTGAGGCATCAGAGACAGAGACTGAAGAGGAAAGAACAATGTTGAACTTATTCAGGAAAAAGGTAGAGGAAGGGCATTGGTGGATCTTATTGATAAGCACAGTGAAGATATGCAGTTCTATAAAGAAGAGGCAATAAAGATGATGCAGATTGCTGCCTGGTTTTTACAAAGTGACTATACAAAAAGGTTATCAATTTCGAAGGTGGTCAAGGCCATGAAGGGTGTGCTAGATGTTGAAAAGGATCTAGATTACAACTTTAAGCCATAAACTATTCATGCAATACCAAATATTAGTTTTGCAGATTCAACTCCTTTACTTCCTTCGGTCCTATCCGGTCCAAGGTAAGGAGGAAGTTCCCTAGATTCTTTGTTAATTTCATATTTTTATGCTATTGCAGTTTTCTTGTTGCTGTATAAATTTCTTCTCCAATATTCACAAAGTTATGATTGTTTTCTTCTATTTATTCATGTAGTACTACTAATCAACTCATCATTGTGGATTTTTGATATGCTTGTTAGCATGATAGTATGCGTAACAGGAACAAGAAGGGTTTAAGTTAGAGAAGAGAGATCCTTCCGAACCCAATACTTCAAAGGACTTTAAAGCAACATTTTTTGAAATTGCATCTCGTCTATGGTAAATGCTTACATGCACCCAGTGTTCACTCCCAAAGCTGGCTTAACCATAAAGCTACTAAAGCGATGGCTTGAGGCCCCATTTTTCTAAATATCTTTATTAACTGATAACAGGATACATGTATAGCACATAGAATGCACATAAGATGCGCGTAAATCGCACAAGATGAACGTACATCGCACGAGATGTACGGATGGCACATAAGATACATGTGTTGTTAAAGTTTCGACTATCAAGATTTTTCTCTTTGTTTACTGATTTCAATGTGTTTGATTGGTTGAATTGTTGCTTTTTTAGGAATCTTTCAATATCTTTTGTTCTGGTAACTTTAAGATGGTATCATGGGAGAGAAATAGAATTTGATCCCCCACCTGAATATATTGGTGGGTCTATGACTGAGTTTTTCAATAAAGATGTTGATATGATGTCCTACTTTGAGTTAAGAGACTACATAAAATATCTAGGATATACAACCGAGTGTGATTTCTTTGTTAAATGAAATGGTTATTTGGTAGAAATTAAATGTGATAAGGTTATTTGTGACATTGTCAGCAAGTTAAAAAATGAGGATGAACTTAAGGTATATGTTTCACATGGGGTCAGTGAACCTGATCAGGCTCCACTTTGGAATTTGTCCCCAATATAAGTGACAATAGGGTAGGTGAGGAATATTTAAATCATATTAATGAGAGTGATGTTTCTAGCCCTAATTTTTATCCTCAATTTTCCTTCCAACCCTCCTGTTGAGCCTCCTCCTTATAATATACCTTCCAATTCTTTTAGCCCTACAATAGATGAGGATCCAAGTAATGATGATTTAGAGGATGATTCAGATTTCGAAAAAAATACTAGTGGAGACAGTGATGTTGACAGTGATGTCAATAAAAAATATATTGATATAAGGTTAGTAAAAGACATTTCAATAAGTCACAAAGAAGAAGTAGAGACACAACAAATGAACAGATTAATGTTGGTGAAAAAGGTCCAGATATAGGATATGATGATACAAATGTTGGCACTAGGAATAGCCTAGTTAGTAAACCAACAGGTGATGAACCTTACTACCTAAGTGATGAAGCTCCTAGTTTTAAATTAGATGATGAAATAGGTCGGGGAGATGGTGAAGAGGTTGATGGAGTAGTGCAACAACTTGTGAGAAGAAAGAACAAAAAAACAGAATTATTTTTTATGAAATTTATGAAAAAATTGTTTGAGAATTAGGATTGATTTTTCCAAGTGTAAAGAAATTTAGGCTGATATTAACTAGATATGCAATTCAAGAAAAGATTCAAATCGAAAAGTATGTGAATGAGCTTGGTAGAGATAGAGTGAGGTGCTGCAAAGACACTTGTCCTTGGTTGTTGTATGATAGCAAGGATAAGAGCAGTGGGGATTTTATTATTAAAAAATATAATCCTATTAAAATTTTTTTGAGATCAACTTTTAACTATCTTTGCAACTCAAATTTCTGACAAGTAAGTATAAAGGCAGAATAAATCAACAACCAAATATTTGAACGGTCCAGTTACAAGAGATTATTAGAAAGGAGTTGGATATCCATGTTCGTAGGACTACTGTGAAAAGAACTAGGTCTAGAGTGCTACAATATATTATGGGTGATCACATAGTGAAGTATGATAGAATTTTGTATTACAGGATTGAGATTTTGAAGACTAATTCAGATAACACTTGTGTTGTCAAGGTTGGGGATGCTGATAAGACTAGACAATTAATTTTTAAAAATTTTTATGTGTACTTTCATGCTTTAAAAAAATTTTTTTGGAGGTGCTAGTAGGTTGATTGATTTGGATGGTTGTTTCCTCAACGGTATGTGCAAAGGTCAATTGTTGATTGCAGTTTGTAGAGATGAAAACAATCAAATGTTGCCTATCGCCTAGACAGTTGTTGAGATTGAGAATCAGTTTACATAGGGGTAGTTTGTTGAACTGCTGAAGAATGACCTTGAACTTGGAGAAGTTCATCAATTAAGTATCATATCTGATATGTAAGAGGTATGACTCTATTTTTAACAAGTGTTTGCTATTCTTTTTCTTTAACAACTGTCGGTATAGTTGGTATCGTTTTAGACTAATATACTATTTTGTTTTGTTAGGAACTGAAAATAGTTGTAAGAGAGTTGCTGCCACTACTTGATCACAGAAAATATGCAAGACATATTTTTGCTAATTGGTCTAAAATCTACAAAGGAATGGAAAGAAGAAAAGTGTTTTGGAAGATTGTAAAATTCATATTTGAAGCAGAATTGAAGGAGAATGTAGAGCAATGAAGATGTTGGGGAGGGATCGTTTGGATGGTCTTTTATGGTATAAGTTGAAGATATTGTGCAAAAGATATTTTGAAGAGCATTGCAAATGTGATGTTGTGGACAACAATATGGCAGAGAGTTTTAATACATGTGTACTTCCTGCAAGGTTCAAAACTATCATCACAATACTTTAGGAGATTAGGGAGAAGATGATCAAAAAAATTGGTGAGTTGAGACCGTTTTCAAATACTTGAATCACTGATACTTCTCCTATGACTTTGAAGATTCTACAAGAAAATATTGGCAAGTCAATGCAGTGCAATTTGTCTTGAAATGGAAAAGAGATTTTGAGATTATTGATATGGGTTGTACTGATACTGTTGACATTATTAGTAGCAGTTGCAGTTGCAGAGCTTGGTATCTTAGGGGCATTCCTTGTCCTCATTGTGTTGCTGCCCTTCACCTCAAGGAATATAAGACTATTAGTTTTGTGGACAACTGTTATCACAAGGATACCTACCTCAGCACATATGCTCATTTTATTCAACCAATGAATAACTTGAAAGTGTGGTCAACATCAAATAATCCTACTGTGAAGCCACCAAAGATTAGGAAGCTGCCCGAAAGATCAAGTAAAATTAGTAGAAAAGATGCTGATGAAAGTAGAAAAATTAAAAAACTTAGCAAATGTGGTACTGTTATTACTTGTAGCAAATGTGGTACACAAGGACATAATAAAATAGGATATCCTACAAGAGATCAACCTAGTACAAGTCAACTAGCTGAAACATCTTCTTAGGCACAAGTATTTTTATAATCATTATCTAATATACATTTTGTTAAGTATAAGGAATAATCTTTTAAAACACAAGCTAGAGCTTCTACTGGTAGAGAAAAGGGGAAAGTAAGGGGTAGTGACCCAAGTCATGCAACTGGAACATCTTATTAACAAGAGGTATATTTATTTATTTGTCAGTATCAATTTTTTTTAAGTATATGTACTAATATCTCAATAATCAGGCCACCACAAGCATTGCAAGTGCTACTAGAGGAAGAGGTAGAGATAGAGGAAAGGACAGTGTTTCAGATGGTTCAAGTGTTCCAAATGTCTCAACTATTTCAAGTCAATCAGAGGAAATTTCTGCACAAACATAGATAGTTTTATGTATTTAAAAAATTATTTTTTGATTGAAATATATATTGATTTGAGTGTCCATACACAAGTTTCTATAAGTGGTAAAGGAAGAGGAATATCTATAGAAAGGGATAGTGGGAGAGGAAGAGGAATGGCTCAAGAGAGCCAAACCAGTTCTAGCAGTGGAAGAGGCATAGGAAGGGAAATGCCTCCTCAAAGACAAGACCATGAGGACAACAGTAGAGGACATACAAGACCTTTTAAAAGGTCAAAGATGGTAGGAATTGGAATATACCAAGCTGAAGATGATTTTACCACTCTTAATGTAAATAGTTTGTAGAATTTTTCTTTACTTACTCATATTTATTGCCTTATAATTTCTGTAATTTATTTATGCAGCCTGGATTGTCAAGTAGAAAAGTCATTAGCACTGGTGCAAAGGTCACAAAGAGGTTTGGTATTGGAACTGGTGGTATTGGCTACATACCAAGACAAGGATTTAAATGAAAAGGGAAGTCAGTCATTATCAATAGCAAACTTGAAAAAAATGAGGGCTGAAAAGGTTATTCAAATGAGGTCTGCAACTGCTGTCAAAACTCAAGGCAAAAACAGTTCAACTAGGAAGACTCGTGTGCCATGAGAGTAGGGCATCTTGCTGATATGATGTGTATATTTTGGTGGAGATTGTTGATATTGTCTCAAACAATTAGTTTTTGTATATTTTGTTGTTGGTGATAGCATTTTGATCTTACTTTGTAGCAACCAAATAATGTTTTGGGCAGTTTATTTCGTTAGGTACCTTTAGATATTAAGTTATGTTTTGTTAGGTACCAAACAAAACAAGTAATGTAGTTCAATTTGAAACAATGATTATGTTGAAATGAAGTCCTCATTTTCTTTCATTGTGGTTTCCTTGTTACTCTATTGATTGTATAATACATTTTGAATGCCCACAAATGTCATCAATATCACAATATATTGATACAAAATAGATTGCATAGGTCTTACGCAACCAAACAAAATTACATCTCATTAAGCAACTACTATTCCGACAAGAGAAAAGACATAAACACTATTTTATAAAGTAGAATAAGAGAATGACTATGACAATTTCAATTGCAAATAACTACATTTATCATCCGTCCTCTTGGTAATGCTTGTCCAAAATAAAAAAAATACTACGACAATCACGACGATGAGCTTCCAATTACAACATTTGTTCTTCTTCTCCTCCTTCACCACCCATTTTCCATTACTTTCATAAAATGCTAATGCTTCTTTCAACTCCTTGATTCTCTTCATCAATCTCGAAATAACTGTCTTGGATCATAAATCAGTCTTTTTCGGGTCCATCCATCTAAAGAAGTTGCATGATTTCTCCTAAAATGGGCCA
Organism: Capsicum annuum; assembly: GCF_002878395.1. Taxonomy (NCBI): domain Eukaryota; kingdom Viridiplantae; phylum Streptophyta; class Magnoliopsida; order Solanales; family Solanaceae; genus Capsicum; species Capsicum annuum. The sequence goes on along the minus strand of NC_061117.1, from coordinate 213,334,827 downwards.
TAAACAAATCTATTGAGTAGAAATAAGAGAAAAAAATAAGAAAATATGTATAGGACACACGATAGCATGGACAAGATCAAAATGTTCTAGTTGGGTTGTCCTCCGACCATGACGTTTGCATTAACAGTAATTCTCCATGTTTGCATTGCATTTTTATATGCACATGGGATTGATCACGTCATTACAAATACGATTCAAGATTGCATTTGACATTATAAAATTATTTTCTGAAAAACCTAATCACAAAATTTAATAAATTTTTACAAAAATAAGAAAATTGGACGAAATTAAAACTTTTACGGCTGATTTTGTTTAGAAATTACAACATAAATGAAAACATCTAACCTTTTAAGGTTGATCTTATTGAGAAAAATTTGAGAAGAGAGACAAATTTTTTCTTCAAAAATAGCCAACGGCTATATCAATGGAGAAAGAGAGAATTGGGTATTTAAAGTGGAGAAGAAGGAATTTTTAAAATAATTGAGAAATAAAATACACGTGGCATCTTATAATTGGTTATTTCAGTGAACTTTTAAGCATTCATGCGTCTCCTTTGCGTGTCTACACGCATAGGTAAATTTTTAATCAAAATGGTGTATTTACAACAGTTTGTGTAAGTTTCGTGAGGTAGCAGATCGCCCGTATAGTTTAGGTATTTTTTAAAAAAAATCAGACAAGTTGAGGGGGGTCTTTATATCTTTTCTCATCTTTTTATGTAAACTAGAGGAGCATGACCCGTGTCAGCACGGGTCCAATATTAAGATATTTTGATTATGTACGATAAGTTAGATTGATGTCAATTCAAATTATGAATTACAAAACATGAATACACAAAATATATTAACTACTTGATATAATTTTCAAGGAGCCAAATTATCTCACAATATAATTATGTATAACTTACTCATATAAATAACAAAATTTAATGCATTTTGAAGTTTAGATCTTTAATCATATGACTAAGATTTTCTACATTAAGTATAAAATATGATATTAAAATTGATAAATAAGACTTGACACCTGTTGTATGAAATAGAGAATAATTGTTGAAAAAAATAAAGGATTATCTAGTTATTGCATATTACATCACAGGTGAGTTACAATTAATAACCCAAAATTGCATTGTCTTTCCCTACTAAGCTGACATAAACATCTTTTGTTTTCATTTCTCCTTCTCTTTTATTTGTCAACTTATTCTTCGAAGTTAAATTAAATTAATATTTTAAATTTAAATTTTAAGTATTTCAAAAATTATATATAAAAAAATTATAAGTTACTATCTGTCATATTAATTTAAGTTATTTGACTCTGAGAACACGTCAAAACATACTTCTGTGGATGTTTTATTGAACTTTGCTTTTGTATATGTTCCTTCCATTGAAACGTAGGAGTCGTTTGTTAGAGTGTGTAAAAATAATTTTGAATAAAATGTATCATTAATGTTTGCATTAATAATGCTTGTATTAGTAATAGTGGTATTATTTATGCTAACATTATTTCTTATACACTGTTTGGTGTATTGTATCAACATTAAGATATTTTGTCTATGTACGATAAGTTAGAGTGATGTCAATTTCAATTATGAATTATAAAACATGAATACACAAAACATATTAACTACTTGATAGTATTTTTCAAGGAGCCAAATTATCTCACATGATAATTATGTATAACTTACTCAGATAAATAGCAAAATTCGATGCATTTTGAAGTTCAGATCTTTAATCATATGACTGAGATATGCTACAATAAGTATAAAATCAACAACAACAACAATATACCTAGTATATTCCCACCAAGTGGGGTTTGGGGAAGGGTAAGTGTGCGCAGTCCATACCACTACATCAATTGTGAGATAGAGAGGTTGTTTCCGATAGGGCCCCCGACTTAAAATTGATATGAGACTAAAATTGATACATAAGACTTGACACTTGTTGTATAAAATAGAAATTAATTGTTGAAAAAGATAAAGGGTTATCTAGTCATTGCATATTACATCATATGTGAGTTGTAATTAATAATCCAAAATTGCATTGTCTTCCCCTACTAAGTCGACATAAACATCCTTTGCTTTCATTTCTCCTCTTTTATTTGTCAACTTATTCTTTGAAGTTAAATTAAACTAATATTTTAAATTTAAATTTTTAGTGTTTTGAAAATTATAAAAAAAACTATAAGTTACCATATTTCATATTAATTTAAGTTATTTGACTTTGAGAACACGATAAAACATACTTCTGTAAATGTTTTATCGAACTTTGCTTTTGTATATGTTCCTTCCATTAATATATATTACTTTGCTTGTCCAAACTTTTGTGGCATTGATAGTCAATTATATTTTAAAAATAATTTAAGTTTTTAATTATTGTGATTTATAATACTTTTTTTATATTTCAATTAAACCTGTCAAACGGGCCGGTTTGACCCGCCCACCGAAATGGCCCGGCCTGATATGACCTGGCTCGGTCAGTCCACGGGCTGTAGGGTTTCGGGTCTCGGACTGGATTATTTTTTTTGGGCCCGAACCAACCCCGATCCAGGCCCGCTGGTTAACCGGCTCGGTAACTTCTTTTTTAAAACAAAAAAAAGTAACCGTTTGGGCCATTATATTGTAGTATATATATTGTAGTATATGTTTTATTTAAGGTAGTATGTATATATTGAATGGTACGTATATATGTGTATATATAGAATATAGACTCTAAAGTAGTATATATTTAACGTATACATGTATATATGTTTTATAAATTAGTATATAACTATATATATAGTGTGTATATATATTGTAGCATATGTTTTATTTAAAGTAGTACATATATATTGAATGGTACGTACATATGTGTATATATTTTCTATAGACTCTAAAGTAGTATATATTTAACGTATACATGTATATATGTTTTATAAATTAGTATATAACTATATATATAGTGTGTGTATATATTGTAGCATATGTTTTATTTAAAGTAGTACATATATATTGAATGGTACGTACATATGTGTATATATTTTCTATAGACTCTAAAGTAGTATATATTTAACGTATACATGTATATATGTATATATGTTTTATAAATTAGTATATAACTATATATATAGTGTGTGTGTATATTGCAGTATATGTTTTATTTAAAGTGTGGGAATACACTGGGTTTGTTGTTGTTGTTGTATGTTTTATTTAAAGTAGTACATATTTATTGAATGGTACGTATACATGTGTATATATATTCTATAGACTTTAAAGTAGTATATATTTAACGTATACATGTGTATATGTTTTATAAATTAGTACATGTATCACTATATTGTAGTATATATCTTGTAGTATATGTTTTATTCAGAGTAGTATATATATTTAACTAACGTATAGTCGTATACACGATTACATGTGTAATTGTGTATATATTTTTAAAATTCTAATGTAGTATATATTATATATATAGTGTATATATATTGATTAACGTATTTAAAATGTATATAGGTGGGTATATATAGTGTATATTGGAGAAAAAACTTTTAATTTTTTTTTTTTGCTTTTGACCGGTTTTGACCAAATTTTAGATCGGTTTTGATCGGGTTTAGGCGGGTTGGACTGAGTTAGGTTTAGTGGGCTGGTACTGGGTTATTGTTTTTTATTTACTGTTGGGCCCAGAATCGGATCGACCCGTTTAAACTGGCCCAGAACCCGCCCGACCCACAAATCGGCTAATTTTGACGGACCGATTTTGGGTTGACCCGGCCCGACTCAATTAATAGCCTTAATTTCGATAGTCAACTAAATATTTTAAATTTTTTAAATCTTTTAAATTGTTAACTATTATAATTTATAATACTTTTATGCAATTTTTAAATAATATATGTTACACTCCTTGTCTAGAGTTTTGTATCGCTGATAGCCAATTATATTTTTTAAATAGAGAAAAGACATGTTTTCACCCCTGAACTTGACCGCTCAACTAACTTTAGCACTTAAACTAAACTTTCATTTATTTACCTCCTTAACATCTTTAAAGTGTATTAATTTCGCCCCTTAATATATAATACCACTCTCACACGGAGAGTGTGTTACACTCGCCTACACATCAGCACCACGTCAGAGCCATATCGGAGCCACATAAGCAAAATATTTATTAAATATACATATAGTACATATAAATATATATACATATTATATATGTATAAAAATATTTTTAAATATATATAAAATATTTTTAAATAAAGAAACTACACCCACCCCCAATTTTCTATCTTCTTCAAACCCCCCCACCTGCCCCTCCCCCCGCCCCACCAGTTCTTTCTTTCTCTCAATCCAACCCCTACTTATGTCCACTCCCACCTCTGCAAACACGTTTTCCCCCTTTTCTTTGCCCCCCTCCTCATCCTTCTTGTTCAAATCTGCCCCTATATCATCCCCCACCGGGCCAGCCTCCACCCTTGCAAACTCCCCTTCCAAACTGCCAAAGTGAAGCATCTCCTGCTAAATTTCTCAAAGCATCAATTCAGTTTCGCCAATTCCATGTATAAATTACATATATAAACTTCTTTAAAGTGTATAAATTCAGTTAAGTGAAATTTATCTTTAAAATGTATTCAAATCTAAGTGCTTCAGCATTCGTGTTTTCATTTTTAATTAATTATTCTTTGGGATAATTTCATGTGAAAGTTGTAAGGATTTTTTCTTTAACAAATGGATCTGAGTGAGATGAGGAAAAGATTATGTTAAGTGTTTCTTTAGCAAACGGATGTAAGAAATTTGAATGAAATTGGATGCTTTATTTTCAAGATGAAAGTTGGGTGTTTAATTGAATAAATTTTTTAATTTAGAGTCTTAGTGGTTGTTTTTTTATGGTGTTAATGGAGGAAAATGAAGAAAATTGAAGGAAAGTGTTGGTGAAGAATGTATTTGAGGTTGTTAATGGAGGAATTTGAGTGTTGTTGTTGATGATGTTTTGAAGAAGAAAGAAGAAAAAAGTGTCTATTTTTTATTATATTTTAAATATAATATTAGTGAAATTGGTTTTTTTTACAAATATAAGCACTTTTGTTTTCTTGAAAAATGACAGTCAGCATTATGAGTGAAATTAATACATTTTAAAGATGTTAAGGAGATAAATAAATAGAAGTTTAGTTTAAGAGCTAAAGTAAGTTAAGCGAATAAGTTCGGAGGGGAAATGATGTCTTTTTATAATATTTTTTCTATTTCAATTTAAGTGGTACAATGCTTACATGACCATAATAATTAATTAGGGGTGATATAGTAAAATCATGATTGAAGCAGCGAAACATAAGTGTTTTAAATGACTCACAACAACTAATTAGAAGTGAGATAACAAAATTACTAGAAAAAAATACTAGTGGAAAAAATTTAAGTGGACCTCATATAAGACGTCAAATTAATTTAAAACATCAAGAGTTAATTTATCATTTTTATATCTTTTTTATTTTTAATTAAATATTACTATTTTTTTAATATTTAAATAACTTATAATAATTAATCAGGGGATGATATTTAGTAAGACTATGGTGGAAGCAACTGAAGTAGACATGTCATAAGTGTTTATTTTATCTTTTTAAATTAAATATTATTAATTTTTTAATGAATAAATGACTATAATAATTAATTAGGGGTGATATAGTAAAATACAATTGAAGTAGTTGAAACAGACATGTCATAAATGTTTACTTTATTTTTTAATTCAATATTATTAATTTTTTAATACATAAATAATGTATAATAATTATTTAGGGGTGATATAGTAAAATTACAGATTGAATATTATTAAATTTTTAATATATAAATGACTTATAATAATTAATTAGAAGTGATATAATAATTACGGTTGAAGCAGATATGTCATAAATATTATTATTTTTATAATTAAATATTATTATTTTTTAATATATAATAACTTATAATAATAATTAATTAAGGATGATACAAACAGCCTAGAGGCATCCCGAAACCACTACTTCTATAGAATGGAAATTTTCACATTGATTTCTTTGTCCTCTAAAACACAATTCCCGAAACTTAAAAATGCATAAAAGACACTAAATAACAAAACTCAATACCAAAGATATACTAAATAAGACATAAATCGCAATTATGAGGTACTAGGGGTGTTCACGGTTTGGTTTTTTACCAAATCTAATCGAGAACCAAATCAAATCGATTAAAAAAATTAATATTTGGTTAGATTAAATTTGATTTAGTTTTAAATTTTTAAAATCGATATTTATGTGGTTTGGTTTTGATTTTACTCTAAAATAATCGACAAAATAACCAATCGAACCGATAAAAATTATATATATATATATATATATATATATATATACATATATATATGTATACACACACATACACATGCATGTATAAATTATTTATATATTATTCATAAATAAAATATAAATATTTTTTATATTTTAAATTTTAATCATGAATTTAACTTTAGTCAAAGCACTTTTAGTTATATGTCTCCATCTAGTTGATGGTACGTTATGAGATTCTATATGATTTTCGCACTTTGAATGACAAATGATACTAATTGTGAAAATTATCTTGTTGTCTGTAAGATTTTAAAGGTGAATTTTATTAGACTATAGTTAATCACTAGTTTTGAACTTTCTCTTTAGTCTCTATTGAGCAAAAAAATTATATGTTTACTTTGGGGGTTATCATATCATTCTTTTATATGTAGTTTCTAAATACTTTTGTAGGAGTGTTTGTATGGTGTTGTTCATGACTTTTCCTAAGTATAACACTAAATTGACATCTTAGTTTCAAGGTTGAGAAACAACACTCGGTGGACATCTCATATGTTGAATTGAATTTTTTTTTTAAAAATTCCAATTTTTATCATTAACTAAAGTTATAAACCGAAAAATCGAACCGAACAAAACCGATAAGAACCAAACCGACGGTTATTTTTTTTTTGTGTTAGTTTGGTTTGATTTTAGAAATTTAAAAACTGACTAAGTTGGTTTGGTTATGATTTTGACCAATAACCGATCCAAACCGACCCATGAACACCCCTAAATCTATGAGTATGATAATGTGGATTTAGAATTATGAGGTCCACATTCAAATATTAGCAAAAACAAAACTAAATGTCTTTACATATTTTAATTTTCTCGACAGCAATACCACAAATTGGTCCAAACTTTACATTTATGAAAAAAAAAAGAAAATACTCAGTTTCCACCTTGAACTATATACGAAATTATTGAGACACATTCGAATTTTAGGAGGGTCCTATTACCTTCTGGATTAATTAAAACTGTATTTTTGGCAACTTTAGTGCCTACGTGGCACATACATGGCACATCAGTGAATCAACACACTGAAGGTCCACGTAGGCACACGTATATGCCACATAAACACTAAAGTTGCAAAAATTATGGTTTTAATTAGCTTAGGGGTAATAGGACCCTCTTAAAATTCGAGTGTATCTCAACAATTTCGTATAAAGTTCAGGGTAAAAACAGAACATTTTTCCATGAAAAAATAAAGCGAGAATAATATATTTTTCATATTACTTTGCAGTGTAATGAACAATCACTAAATGATGTAGTGCAATGGATGTAGTTGTTCCTCTCTAAATCAGAACTCTCCATTTTTAATCTTAATTACGGGATTGCTTCACTCGAATAAGTCCTATGTCACACGTATTTAAATTAATCGCACTCCTAAACATAAATCAAACGTCAAATTGGAAAAAATTACAATAAATATAGTTCAAGTAGAAAAGCAGTATCAAATTTCCTCCGGCTCATTTTACTTTTAACACTTTTATTTTTAATCCGCTTCAAAAAATATTATAATTAAAAATAACCTAACTCTAATTTTCTTTTTTACTTTTAATAAAATAATTTACAATCATATAAATATTCAAAAATTATTTTAGATCATAAGCTTTAATTTTTTTTATTTATTTAAGAAAAAATGCTCTATTACCACTTTGAAATATACGCGAAAAGGCTGAGACACATGCAAATTTTAGGAGGATCAAATTACCCTCGGACTAACTTAAATCGTATTTTTGACAATCTTAATGCCTACGTGGCACACATGTGTACTTACGTGGATCCTTCAATATGTTGTGTCACGTAGATACTAAAATTATTAAAAATATAATTTTAATTAATTCAAAAATAATAAGACCATCCTTAAATTTGAACGTGTCTCTACTTTTTAGTTTAAGATGATAATAGAGTATTCTCTTTTTATTTAAACATCACACCAAATAAAAGGGTGACACCTAAAATGAAACCTCGAAGATCTGCAAAAGTACTACCACACTGCAGATCTGCAACAAATAAAAGCCACCCTCAACTCCTCTTCCCCGCTCTGTAACACACCTTCACATCATTTGTCTCCCATTTTAATATTATTAAATCCCATTTAAAATGGGATATAGTAAAATTAATATTTTTAAAAATTAATTTTTACATGACATATTTAATAGCCTAAAATAAATTAATTTTAACATATTTAGTATAGAATTATTTTAATTTAAAATTAAAATTATAAAATTTTATTTATTTTTATTAAATTATGTGTCAATTCAAAGTAAATTATTCATTTGGAAACGAATAAATATTATTTTCTCTGTTTAAAAAGGAATGATCTAGTATGACTTGATACGAAATTTAAGAAAATAAGATGAATATTATAATTTTAAATTAAAGATATGTGGAATTTATTAAAATATTCTTCAATTTTATGATCTTAAATATATTTTATGTAGAAAGTTAAAATTTTAAAATTAATAAAAAAGAAAGGAATTATTTTTTTTAAAATGAATTAAAAAAAGAAGTAAATCATTCTTTTATTTTTTTTAACGGAGTAATACGTTTGCAAGTGAATATTGAACGGAGGATGTAGTTCGAAACCTTTTACCCTAGCAAAAGTACCTAACACGTCTGCAACGCATATATAAGTAAGCCACCCTTTATTTCCTTTCTCCCCTCTGCTTCCCTTTATCATTGGTCTCCTTCCAACCTATGGCGGCGGCTGCAACAACCTCATTCTCCATCTCCACCGCTTCCTCCTCTTCCGCGTCCTCTTCCAAATCCCTTAAACCTTCTCTTGCTTCCAATCTAGGGTTTCTCTCCTCAGCGCCGTCGCTTAAGCCTCTTAGAGCTAAAACCGCTGTTTCAGCCGGAGATTCTAGCTCCGGCGGCGCTATGGCGGCGAAGATGGTGTCGGCTCCTGCTGCTGTTGTGAAGGCGCCTGCTTCGTTTGATTTTGAAACGTCCGTGTTTAAGAAGGAGAAAGTTACCCTTGCTGGAAATGATGAGGTGCATTTCTATCTTATTTTTTTCGGCTATAGCGATTTCATTGTATTCAACTGTTTGATACTATTCATTTGCCTAGATTTTATCCCACTTTATGTGTCGCTTTTCGAATTTCGAGATTCAAACTATATATAGTACTAATTTTTTTCATACATTTAAAAAAATATTTTGAACTGCCAATAGACTTGTAATTTTTAATAGTTTTCAGATAAGTAAATTTTATTTCAAATTATTTAGAAATTCCATGACCCAATTCACGGTCAAAATTAAACTGCTTACTCTCGATAAAATTTTCAGATTTGTAAATTTATTTTAAAAAGTTTAAAAATTGGATGACCAAATTCACTGTCAAACTTGAAATGTTTTGACTTTAGAAATTAGTTCATTGCCACATTAATTAGGACCGAGTTGCTACTAGATTTATATTTTCAATTAACATAATTAATATATCTAGTCTAATTTAGCTTGAAAGACGAAAGTTAGTTAAATTGATGCTGATGAGCTAAAAGTGGTAAACGAATTGGAGGGTCGGAGTGTTATCTTTCTTCTTTTTTTTTTTTCTGTTTCGATTTGGTTTGTTTATGCTGAAAGTGTTTATATGTTGTATTTGATGTTTTTGACTATGATGTGTAATATGGAATACTGTGATGCAGTACATTGTGAGGGGAGGAAGAGATTTGTTCAAGTATTTGCCTGATGCTTTCAAAGGAATCAAGCAGATTGGAGTTATTGGCTGGGGTTCTCAGGTATAATTCATGGACTCAGTTTTTTATTAATTTCATTTTGAATCAGAAATTGCCTTACTAATTTGAGGTTTAGGTTGAATGTTTGATGTTCTCAACTTAGAAGATACTCGCTATGTGATGTTCCGAGTCCAAGGAATTAATTGTTGTTTGAAATGTGAAGTAAGGAAAAAGTTCCTTAGTGTTCCTTATAGTACTTTAGTGTTTTTTGTATAAATAAAATCTTTCGAGAACAGCCTTTTTACCTTACAAGGTAAAGGTAAGGTCTACATACACTCTATCTTCTCCGGACCCCACTTGTGGGACTATACTGGGTATGTTGTTGTTGTCTAAAGTAAAAGAGAACGATGATATTTTTAAGTGCAGTCTGATTTTTGAAGATATTGTTTAATAATTTTTTCTGAAGATTCCTTTTTCTACCATATTGAAACCTGGCAACTATTCCCTTCCTTTTTCTAATTTCCTGGTGAGCTATTTATTTGTTTATGTATATCAGGCACCCAGCTTTGATCCACTTTTTTTCTGAATTGCTTGTAACACTTCATTGTTGATTTTTTTTTTTCCAGGCAGCTATTGTGTTGTAGTAACTAATTGTGAACATGACAAGTGTTTATGTCTTGTTTAAATATTTAACCTGGTTTCCATGAGTTATCTTCGTATGGTTTTGGTGAAAAAGGGAACTTTTTCCTTCCTTGTGAGATATAAATGTTTATATGCTTTGTTTCATGTTTTATGCTCTCTTTGGAGTGCAGGGTAAAATTTATGAAAAGTTAAAAAATGTCAAATATACATTAATGTAGTGTTATACTAATTTCCACTCCCAATTCAATAATGTCAATATTAATCCAATTCCTCAAAATATTGAGATTGAACAAACTTCCAGTTATTTCTTTTGAATCACTTTGCGCATCATTGTTTGAACCACACTTCTCTGAACTGCATGATTTCACCCATGAAACAATAGCCCTTTGTCCGCATCAGTTCATCACGTAAGCGACGAAGAATGGCTTTTAACGGCTCTGGTTTTTCCCCCCTATATACAGATTTGCTTAATAAGTACCATTTCTTTTTAGGGACCTGCTCAAGCCCAGAATTTGAGGGATTCTCTCGCAGAAATAAAATCCGATATAGTCGTTAAGGTAATACTTCATCTTCTTCTGCTTTCTCCTTGCTATTCCACCTAGACATAATAAAACAGTGGAAGATGGTGTTTATATGGTGGTGTGAATTGGTTGTTACATTTTTGGCATATTATGTTAAGCTTACAAGTGTAGTCTGTTTATGTAGATTGGTTTAAGAAAGGGTTCAAGCTCATTTGCAGAGGCCCGCGCAGCCGGGTTTACTGAAGAGAATGGGAGCCTTGGTGACATATATGAGACTATCTCTGGCAGTGATCTCGTGCTGCTTTTGATTTCTGATGCTGCTCAGGTTGGACATTGTTTTAGCCTCTGTTCTTACCGTGCAATATTTGGTAATTACTTTTTGTATTAAGTACGCTTGGTGATTATGTTTTATGATAGCTACATTTTATTGCATGCTTCTTTCACACAATAGCTCAACGTCTTAGCTAAGTTAGTACAATTTTTTTTGTTGAGTCTACAACTATTTTTGACCAAGATACAATCTACTTCATGGTATATTGATACTTCATGCCTTCTCTTCTTCTTTTGAAATTCCATTCACCTTTGGGGTGCGCAAATCTGTGAATTACAATGTTGGCGCGAGGACGGGTTTAAAGCTTCAGAGATGCTTCAAAATGTCAAATGAATCTCTGTTAACACATCTAGATTTATGATTGCTTAACCTGGTAGTTTATTCTTTCACCAGTGTGCAGATATTACCCTTTGTTTCATTATTGCTCTGTCTAATTTTCTGATGTATGTGCAGGCTGATAATTATGAGAAAGTGTTTTCTCACATGAAGCCAAACAGCATACTTGGGCTTTCACATGGATTCCTTCTTGGCCATTTGCAGTCAACAGGCCTAGACTTCCCGAAGAACATTAGTGTGATTGCTGTATGTCCCAAGGGAATGGGTCCCTCAGTCAGGCGATTATATGTTCAAGGAAAAGAAATCAATGGTGCTGGAATTAATGCAAGTTTTGCAGTCCACCAGGTCTCTTCTAATGCCGTTGCTCTACTCTCTTTCCCTCAAGCCATTAGTTTTATGTTCAATCTGACGTGTGATGCCTTCTACTATCTCCAGGATATTGATGGAAGGGCCACAGATGTTGCTCTAGGGTGGTCTGTTGCCCTTGGTTCTCCCTTTACTTTTGCTACTACTCTAGAGCAGGAATATAGAAGTGACATTTTCGGAGAACGAGGTTAGTGTCTTTTCAAATCTATTTATGTCCTATTAAAGCCATTATGGTTGAGTAATTGGTTCCCTCGTTAGGCATTTTACTCGGTGCTGTCCATGGAGTTGTTGAGTCACTTTTCAGAAGGTACACTGAGAATGGAATGAGTGAGGAGCTTGCCTACAAGAACACTGTAGAGTGCATAACAGGAATCATTTCAAGGACCATATCAACAAAGGTCGGCCTTGATTTTTATCTTTTGTAAGACTAGCATGTCTAGGAAGATGCTTATGTGTCATTTTTGGTAGAATCACTCTAAATTGTTGTATTCATGTGTATCCATTTTCCAGGGCATGTTGGCCGTGTACAACTCATTTACTGAGGAAGGCAAGAGGGATTTTGAGGCTGCATACAGTGCTTCATTTTACCCCTGCATGGAGATTTTGTATGAGTGCTATGAAGATGTAGCTGCAGGTAGCGAGATCAGGAGTGTTGTCTTGGCTGGCCGTCGCTTTTATGTAAGTCACTTTTGAATCTGTAGTTTTACAGTAGCCATTTGGCTTGCTTTGGACTTTGGATTTAGTTTAGTTCTTTGAAGATTAGGTTTCGGGATGTTTTTGAAGATCAATTTTGGGGAATTTTGCACAAGTGGATTAATTTGGGAAAATGTTTTTTCCCGATATATCTGAGACATTTGTTTTTTCAGTTATAGGAAAATAAGTATGATTCCTGAAAAGAGTATGTTTTACAAACAAACAATTGTTTCAGGTTTGGAGAATTATCTAAAAACTTTTCTGATCAATTGTAGCTGAAGGGCGTTGGTTTTTTCTGTATTTAAGTTTTAGATTATAATCCTACCACTACCTAGCCAATGCCAATGAGGCCTTTTCTTGGTTAATTTTAATTTTGTTCACATGTTAGACCTGGTAATTTAAGTTTTCAAGGGGATATTTGAAGAAAAATGTCAAATATGAAAATAAAATGATTTTATCTTTGGTTCTGTACATGCAGGAAAAGGAGGGCTTACCAGCCTTCCCAATGGGGAAAATTGACGGAACAAGGATGTGGAAGGTTGGTGAGCGTGTTCGAGCAACACGACCAGCGGGTGATCTTGGTCCTCTGTATCCTTTCACTGCTGGTGTCTATGTGGCATTGATGATGGCCCAGGTTAGCATTTTTGTGCTTGAGCCATGGAAGTAGATACTTACATGATATTTCAGGATACGCTTGAAGTGCACTTTTGCTCCGATCGCTTCCTATGCCTTTTTAAATAATCATATTTACAGATACTTACATGATATTTCAGGATATGCTTGAAGTGCTCTTTTGCTCCGATCGCTTTCTATTCCTTTTTAAATAATCATATTTATTCTCTTGCTTTTGCGTCTTGGATTTGATACTTTTAGGACGTCCAACTCTAATGGTGTTAGCATGCCACGTGAACATTTGAATCTTGAATTGACAAGTTGTGCTTTTTGAAGGAAATTTTTGCCTGAGGCTCTTTTGGAACTCAAATGGATCTGACTATTGTTTTAAGTTCTATGAAATCACAATGGAAAGTTTCTTAAATGATGAAAGATTACGTGAATATGTTATGTGCAGTTTTCTGACATTCCTTGTCATCTAAAATTTTGTTTTTGGAAAATACAAACAGATTGAGGTTTTGAGGAAGAAAGGCCACTCTTACTCGGAGATTATAAATGAAAGCGTCATCGAGTCTGTAGATTCCTTGAATCCATTCATGCATGCTCGGGGAGTATCATTCATGGTTGACAATTGCTCTACAACAGCACGTTTAGGTTCCAGGAAGTGGGCCCCTCGATTTGATTACAATCTCACCCAACAAGCACTGGTAGCTGTGGATAATAATGCCCCTATCAATCGGGATCTCATCAGCAACTTCCTTGCAGATCCTGTGCATGGAGCTATTGAAGTTTGTGCTCAACTGAGACCCACAGTTGATATTTCTGTACCAGCAGATGCTGATTTCGTCCGCCCTGAACTCAGGCAATCTGGCAATTGAGGGCTTTTTGGGTCACCTAGTGAGCGAAGGAGAATTTTATGGAATTGAGGTTGAGATTTTATATTATTGTTTTGTTGATGTAGGCAAGAATACCTATTTAAATCTGTTGAGCTCATAAGAATCTTAGCCTTTGTTGTTGCTTATCTATGCCGGTGCTACTAGCACGCACTTTATGTAGCCTTTGTTGAATAACAGGATAAATGTATTTGAAATTTGGGTACCCTTTTAGCAACTATGATTTGGGAGTAACATCTTTCACTACCCACATTGATTTATCACATTTTAAACTTCAATTGACATATTGGCTGAGAATTCAGCTTAGTCGAACTGTAGTGAGGTTCTGCTACTAGATGAATCAACAGCAACCAAAACGATGTATTGGAAAAATAAAAATTGACAATAGCTGCGACCAAATAATTAAGCGTAAAAGTATAAGAAATAAAAGATAATAGCAGAAATCAAAAAACAAGAACTAGAAGAGTAATATTACTAGTAGTGAAAGAAGATGTTAGGCAACAGAGTTACCAATTAATCATTTACTTTGATGTTCTTGATTTTTCGGGCATTTGAAGGGGAGATGCATGAATGTCTCCCTATAGAGTGTGAAAAGTTGGCTAGAGATAGAGTGTGAGAAGTTGGCTAGAGATGGGTTTCGAAGAGCGATAGACTGAAAAATACTAGGTAAAGGTATCGTAGATAAGAGATTGTGGAGGACGCGAATTAGAGCAAAAAGTTAGTATAACAGTAGCATAATACCAATGTAACAATAGAGAAATCAGAAGACATGGAAGAGAAGAAGAATGAAAGAAGAAGAGAGGAAGAAGAAGATTGCAAGAGAGCAGTATTAAGTGAATTTCATTAATGATCTTGTAAATTAGTAGTATCTGATGGTCAACTATTAGCTTGATAACTAACTAAACAGTGTATGTAATGTCTAGTGAGATGCAATTAGGGTTAAGAAGAGGAATTGGGGAATATTTGTCAAGGGTGCACGTGGCTTTACACGTGAGTTTATCAGCACTTTGACGTCTCAAATTTAAGATTCAAGATATAATATAAATGGCCCTGATTAGATTCGGAGTTGGTGGATGCCAACTGAAATTAGTTAGTCAACAGAATAAATATCCCAAACTCAGCTATGGAAAAAGGGTTACGAACTTGGTAAATCTTCTCTCTTTCTCTCCTTCTTCCTCCGATTCATCTCTCTTTCTCTGTCTCTGTTCTTCCTTTTTTATCCAACCTAATTCCTTATCATTCTACAGGGAATTCCGCCATTGGGGCTCATTCATTCAGTTAATCGTATTAGTAAATTGTAGTTTTTTTTTGTAGATTGTAATACAAATTCAACTAATCAATAAAATTTCCCATTTTATCTCGATTCATTCAGTTCGATTAAGTTCATTACAACTTGGTATCAGAGTCACTCCTGGCCATTACTAAATGACGATTACAGAAATCAGGCCCAAAGCTATGGAGGATAATATGAAGAAACTGAAAAATCAGTTACAAAATCATATAACTGAATCAAGTAAAAGAGCAGAAGTTTCTGAGGCGAAAATGGATGACTTGTCCTGTAAAATAGATCTGCTCATGGAGAGATTGCTTCCGCATTCTGCGAAAATTTTGGGTAGCGCGCAGGGAAGAATCATCAAAACGATGGGAAAGGTAACAAACAAAGGATGGCTATGGAGCGTCCTTAGAACAATGGCTATGGCAGTTACAACTCTAAAGTAGAATTTCCCTACTTTGAAGGGCTGATAGGGTCTGATCCTTGCTCGTGGTTGAGGAGATGCGAGAGGTATTTCCACTACAATCACATAACGAACCTAGAGCAGAAGTTGGAGGAGGCAATTCTTCAACTCAATGGACGACAGAGGCATGGTATTTCTCCTATCAGCTCAGCAAGGGAAGCATCACCTGGAGTGAATTTTGCGAGTAGATCTACAAAAGATTTCAGGATGCGGAGAATAGTAAGTTCAATCTCACAGGAGAATTTAAGAAACTCGAGAAAAAAGGCACAATTAATGAATATCTCAAAAAATTTGAGGACTTAAAAGCATGGGTGTTGATTAGAAACCCCACAGTACCAGATGAGTTCTTCTTTGAATTCTTTGTGGAAGGGTTGAAGGAGGAGATACAACACACAGTGAAGATACTTAGGCCGTTTACACTAAGTCAGGTTGTGGAGATGGCCAGACATCAAGAGAAAGTGGTTGAATAATCTAATAAAAAGGAAAAGACGAATTAGAGTAAAGGTACAGAACTCGTAAACACGTCACAAGCACTGGTGCCTAACATGGTAGGAATGTACAGTCTACTGGTAATATTAAAAGGAATAAGGGTTTATGCTATAGATGTGGTGACAAGTATTTCCCTAGTTACCAGTGCATGCCCAAACAAATTAATGCTATCACTGCCATTAAGGAGGGACAAGGCTTAGAGGAATATGAAGAGATGATGGAAGAGGTAATGGTACAAGGGGAAGGCACTATGCCTGAACTCCAAGAAGAATTCATAATGGATGAGGCTATTAGTTTGAATGCCTTGTTAGGCACAAAAGTACCTAATACTATCAAACTTAGTGGTGAGTCCAAGAAAAATAAATTAACTATTTGTTGGACTCCGGGAGTATTTATAGCTTCTTGGATATAGAAACTGCTAAAAGAATTGGGTGTGGAATTACTGGAGCTGCACCCATGAGGGTCACCGTGTAAAATGACAATCATATTGTGATCAAACATTCTTGTCCGTAATTCAAGTAGAAGATACAGGGCAATGAGTTTGAAGACTCAGTGAGACTGGTCAGTTTGGGAGCCAATGCCATGATCTTAGGTGGGGATTAGATGAAGAACCATAATCCAGTATTGCTAGACTTTATTGAGTACATGGTCTAAGTCATTCACAAGGGAAAAAGAGTGGAATTGAGGGGAATTTATCATCAGAACGAGTTGAAGAATTTGGCGACTAAAGGAGTCAAACAATTACTGAGAAAAGGGCAGTCTATATGGGCTAGTTTGTTTACCATATCAACTGAAGAAGTACAATTTACAGAGATAGTAGTTGAGGAATTAAAAGAGGTGTTGAAGTAGTTCCCAAATGTTTTTAACTGAGCGAACAACACTTCCTCCAAAAAAAACATGTGATGAATTCATACCCCTAAAACCAGATGCAACACCAATCCGTATAAGGCCTTACAAGTACAATTTTTTTCTAAAAAAAAAATGAGATTGAAAAATAAGTGAATGAGTTATTAAAAATGGGGTGATTCAACCTAGCCATTCCCCCTTCTCTTCACTTGTGTTGTTGGTTAAAAAAAAATGGGAGTTGGAGATTTTTTATTCATTGGAGCTTAAACTCTATGTCTGTCAATCCATTGATTAGAGCTCTGAACTCTATGACTGTCAACGATAAATTTTCCAAATCAATAGTAGATGACTTAATGCAGAATGGTTCTTGCATATACTCTAAGATTTATCTAAGAGCAGGCTATCATAAAATTAGAATGGTAGAGTCTGGCATCTTCAAGACTGCCTTCAGATTTCACCCAGTGCATTATGAGTTTAAAGTGATGTCCTTTGGGCTAATAATACACCTGCCTCATTCTAGTCACTCATGAACCGTGTATTCAGGTCTTATTTGAGGAAGTTTGTGCTAGTTTTTTTATGATATCTTAATCTATATTGCATCTATGTCAAACCACAAACAACAACAAAGCAAAGTGTTAGGAATTCTAAGGGATGGGCAGTTGTTTGCTAAACTCTCTAAGTTCTCTTTTGGTCAAACCCAAGTAGAATACCCGTCTCAGGAGCAGGGGTGGCCACATATTCTTCTAAATAGAAGCCATGGCTAGTTGTCCTACACCTAGTTCATTGAAGACTCTCTGAGGATTTTGTGGTCTAAAAGGGTACTATCGAAGGTTTGTAAAGTCTTATGGCACCATTAGTAAGCCTTTGACATACCCATTGAAAAAGAATGCTTTCGAATGGAGTCCTCAAGCAGATGTTGCTTTCCAGGACCTTAAGCATGCTATATCCATTGCTCCAGTTTTAGTACTAGCTAATTTTGCCAAACCCGTTATATTTGAGATAGATGCTTGTTCAACTGGTATAGGGGCTATGTTGATGCAAGAAAATAGACCAATTGCTTTTTTCAGTAAAGCACTTTGTCCCAGGCACTTGGGCTTTTCTACTTATGAAAAAGAACTCATGGTTGTGGATAAATGGAGGCATTACTTACAAGGAAGTCACTTTATTATCAGAACAGAGAAGTATCTATTTGAGCAAAGGGTCAAAACTATATTACAACAAAAAGGTCTCATTAAACTCCTGGACTTGATTATGAAGTTCAATATAAAAAAAGTTCAAAAAATAACGTTGTAGATACATTATTAAGTAGGCAGACTGAAGGGCCTAGTTTGTGTGCTATTACCTCCACTGAACCAACTTGAATGAAAGAGATAATGGACAGTTATGAGCATGATCCCACAGCTCTACAACTGATTACTAACCTGATTACCAGTCTCACCAGTAGGCTAGGCTATATTTAGTACAGGGCACTATCAGGTAAAACCAACACATCTTTGTGGAAAAGAACACTGAGTTAATGTCTAAAATCTTTGAATCCCTTCATCATTCACCCCTAGGGGTTCATTTTGGTCAGCAAGGTACTTACGAAAAAAGTTCTATACTTGTCGTGGTTGACAGGCTGACCAAGTATGGTCATTTCATAGCTTTCAAAAATCCCTATTTAGCCAAAGATATAGATGAGGTGTTCCTCAAATATATCTACAGACTACATGGCCTTCCCCACCCTATAGCCACCGATAGAGATCCCCTCTTCACTATTCAATTCTGGCAGCAACTATTCAAAACTATAGGGACAAAACTCAACTTATCTACAGCCTAACATTCCCAATCAGATGGTCAAACAGAGTGGCTCAACAAATGTTTAGAAGCTTACTTACGTGCTATGGCCTTTTCTAAATCAAAAGACTAGTTGGAGTGGCTACCCTTAACGGAGTGATAGCACAACACTAACTACACACAACTCGCAAGGCTACTCTTTTTGAGGCTGTTTATGGTTATCCTCCATCCCAAATTCCCATGGGATCTCTACTACACCCAATAAATACTACAGTGGGTGCAAATTTGGATCAAATACAAACTATGTTGCACCATATTAAAGAGAATCTATAAGTGGATCAAGTACGACTAAAGTTTTTTGCTGATTGCAACAGGATTGACGGTGAACTAGTGGTAGGAGACTTGGTCTATCTAAAGCTCAAGCCTTTTAGGCAAGCTTCAGTTGCAGTCTGCAAAAAATTAAAGTTGAATGCTAAGTATTATGAGCCTTATACGGTTCTAGAGAGTATAGGACTAGTGGCGTACCGTTTGGAGCTGCCAGATGAATCCCAGATCCATCCAGTATTTCATATTTCTCAACTATGGAAAAACAATTGTGAACTTGGTAAATCTTCTCTCTTTCTCTCCTTCTTGCCCCGATCCATCTATCTTCTCTCTTTCTGTTCTTCCCTCTTCATTCAATCTCATTCCTTATCATTCTACAGGAAATTCTGCTATTAGAGTTCAATCATTCAATTCATCGTATTAGTCAACTGTAGTGTTCTTTGTAGATTGTAATACAAATTCAATTGATCAATAAAATTCCTCATTTTATCTTAATTTATTCAGTTCGATTAAGTTTATTACAGTGTATAACTAATTTTTGGAATCTAATAAATAACTTGTGATCTAACACTAAGTGGTATTAAAGAATTGATCTTAATTTTTCTAAGTGTGATGGAATTAATACTTCAACATCCACCCTCAAGTTAGGTGGGGTGAAAGATATCCAATAGACCCTACTTTGCTTGGAATTTAAATATTCATGTTGATTTTTGGTAAGTGATAACGCTCAACTTACACGTCAATTTAGTGCAAGGCGGTCGTTGTCAATATATTTACCCAAAAAAAGTCGGGGTCGAATCTACGAGGAACAATATGAGTGGCGATTGAGTTAATTCGAAATAGGAGTGCTTGCCTAATTCAAGCCGAAGGTGCAAAATGGTTTGGGGGGTTTTCAATCATGTCGGATGTGAAAGTAATTCTTGGGCTTCTAAGGGACTAATTCGAGACTAAGAACAATTAGAGTGTAATCAATTAAAATGGATCTTAGGACTATGCTTTCCTAGGGACAAGATGTGTATGAGAACATGACAATTTGATGCACATTCTAATTATTAATGATATGGTAGGCTAGGTCTAACGTCTTTGAGGCTAGTCTTTTGACAAAACTACAAAGATTTCACTCGTTGGCTCTTTCGAGCACCTTGCAAATGTGTCAAACAAAACCACTCAATACCTCAATTGGGAATCCCTATATCTAAGATGAAACCCATGGCATAGTTAACTTTACAACCACCCTTACGTCTAAGATAGTGATAGATTCACAAACTACACAAATAATTGTCTACCATTGCTTTGGTCTTCTCATCCCTCTTTCGAGGATGATATGGATTCCTAAAGTTCACCCAAAACCCTTCTTTCGAAGATGTCCTTGAGCTTTCTAGAGTTTGGAGCTTTCATCCATCAAACTCATATGGGTATTTGGGGCTTTCACCCATTAAATCCCAATCACATTACTCAAGCAATAATAGAATCCATCATCAACAAACTAGCATATGTACAAATTAATCACTACCGACATACAATTGCATCCTAATCAAGCATAATCCCAAGAGGTAGGTTTAGCAACTCATAATGATAATAAACACAAATAAACCAATATTTCCATCAAAGTTAACCATAATAAAATAAAGAGAGTGCAAACCACACTTTAGAACCCAATGAATCTTCAATGGGTGAAGCCAAATCTACACTTAGAAGTCATTCTAATGTCTTCTTAGCTCAAAATTTAGTACAAGTATTACTCCAAGGTCCAAGAAGTTACAAAAACCCTAGACTAAATATAGGAGGTAGAGTTGTAGAATAATGGATGAAAATGAGCTACAAGACCCCTTAAATAATCCCCACTTGCACATTTGACAAAATTATAAAATTTCCACCTTGCTCTTGATCTGCTTGAGCGGATCCAAAGCGGATGGAGAGCAGATGGAAAATAGCTCCTAAGCAGATGCAAAGCGTATCCAAAACAGATGCAAAGTGGATGCAAAGCAGATGACCCTTTTCCTTCACATTTGGCCTCTTGTTGACTTGAATGACTTTCTTATCTTCCCTTTTTAGCTTTTACCTACACAAATGAACATTAAGTAAGAGACTACCATTAAATAAACCAAGAAGAATGATAATTTAGGCCTAAAAGGTGTTAGCAAGTCGTCAAATTGGCGACTTATCAACCCCCAAACTTAAACTATTGCTTATCCTCAAGCAACCAAGAATAGTTCAATGAGATAGGGTATTCAACTCAAATCCACCCAAAAGAAAGCTATACTAAAGGAACAAGCTAACAAAGCTCAACAAAGACTTTTCAAACACGTCATGGCAACAAGTAAACCAAAAATTTTCAATAAGCTCATATTTAAAAAGCAAGGATGTAATTTTGTATCAAATGAACCTTTCAAATCCACAAATCATCTTGAGAGGTGACTCAAAATCTTCAAAGATTGACTCAATCTTCACAATGCTACTTATCTCACCCATTTACCCAAGTTGATAGTAATACTTTACTCTCTACCCAAAAGTATCGATGCCGCTCACATGCAAGAGTTAGCTTCACACACACAAAGCATTTAAATTTGTAAAGG
Source organism: Capsicum annuum (assembly GCF_002878395.1). Taxonomy (NCBI): domain Eukaryota; kingdom Viridiplantae; phylum Streptophyta; class Magnoliopsida; order Solanales; family Solanaceae; genus Capsicum; species Capsicum annuum. Next base: position 213,312,706 of record NC_061117.1, on the reverse strand, counting down.
AGCTCGAATGATGAAAGAATTCAAACTCACACTCGCAAAGAAATTCAATTACAATGAGTAGAACCATAAGCTTGCCCTTTGGGTTTTTCTCCACTAATATAGACTTACTTAGTTTGGAATCACCAAGGTCTTGCGGGTAAAGATTAAGGTTTAAGGTGTGGGAATGAATATCTATGGATCAAGTGACTAAAATACCTCCTTCAATGCAATTTCTCAAACCTTTCTACCCTCAAAATTTTTAAACTCTCCACTTTATTCTCCTTTAAATCATCTCCCAATTTTTCAACCTTTGTGATTAGCATTTACAAAATAATTCAAAGCCACCATTTTATTTATTCAATTCTTTGGCCTTTTCAAGAGACTTTCTAACTTTAAGCACTTTGCATCTCGTTCATTTGCCTCATTTTTGCTCACATTCTATGGGTTAGGCTAGCAACTTTATCATCGAGTGTGTCTCTTGTTTCTTAAGCACATGATTAGAATACCTTACATACATCTTTATTGGCTCATCTTAGCCAATTCCACCCCCCACCCCCCAAAAAAAATAAAAAAATAAAAAATTTGGGGTTTGAACCACCCTTACATTATTCTCCCAACTACACAATTCCCCCAAACTTAGGCTTTCGCCTACATTTCATTTCTTTGAATCATTCGATGCATCAAAGGAGGTTAAGTGCCAAAAGTAATGTTTTAAAAAGGGCTTAGGTGTTTTAGCAAGGTTATCATTATAGGAAAAAAGGAAAAATGGGTAAAAAGGCTCAAAAGGGGGTTAACTAGGAAAAAATGTTAAGGTGGGAATTTGGCTATGTGATGGGTCAACAATGACCTTGGGTCATTCTCCAAACCAGTATTGTCTAGAATTTTGCTTAGAACACACTCGGGGCAAGTTCTAGACTACACATATGTAAAAGAATTATTCAAAGATCTTACCACACATGGCATTGTACTCATAGAGCAAAGAGTTAATCTCCCAACCAATTTGAACAATTTGAGCTTAATAAGTAACTCCGAGTCAAGACTCATCCTTGTAAAGAGAGAGCCAAAAATTAAATTTAATGTTCTCACTCAAAAGAAAGCTCACAAACATCCTTGATCTTTTTCACAAAGAAAACTATATTTTTGTCTTTTTTTCCCCTCAAAATCATGCTATTTCTTGCCAATGACATTTGAAAAGCATTTTTGAACTTTTTCTCCTTCCTAAATAATTAAATAAAAACCTAGGTGAATGTAAGACAACATTATCATTACATTTCATGAGATTCTTTCCTCACAATTTCACATATCGTTCATTTAGCTCATAAATCATTCATGGCATCAATAAGAACACAAACGACCTTATTCCCTTAAGAATGAAGTCACCAATTCTATCATAGGAAAAGACAAACATTCATGTTTCTCGGGTTACTTAAACTTCACCCGGAGATGCTATGATAAGTACATTAATAAATCAAACCATGGATGCAACATTCATCAACAATGTCAACCAAAAACCACCGGTTATCCAATATTTAAGACCATTTGAACTCAAAGTTATGACCCAAAAATGATCATCAAATTCCCCAAGAAAGGTCACATTAATCATTAAAAGAATATAAAACATTCCTCTCTTATTGACATTTTAACAAATATGTGGCGCGCAACAAAGGTAAAAACTTGAAAAATAGAATGACAAAAGATGTGAACAAGCTCAATGTCCCAATTCATCACCAAACACACCATTTGTAATCATACTAACCTAATTAAATCACCTACTACTCAATTAAGCACACAAACTACAAGTGGGTGTTTCATCGAACACATAGAGTGTGCTAGCATATGGAAGCAAAAATTACAATTGGACAATGTAAAACAAGGCATACGTTAAAAAATGTTCATCCCAACAACCATATTTTATCAACTTAAGCTCAAATAAAATAAATTTAAATAAAAAAAATTCATGAAATGTGATCACCATTTGCATTGTAAAGATCATAACTTATAAGCTTACTTAAGAGAGGATAGTGATGAAAAGGGAGTCCAAGATACTTATCCAGGGTTCCATTGTTGAATTAAGTATTTTAGTGTTTGAATTGAGGTTGAAGACAAGTGAAATGGTCAGCAATTTCAGCTCCAAAGGCAGTCCATTTGCGTGTGAATTCATGTGTAATGTTCAGCAATTTTAGCTCAAAAGACTGTCCATTTGCGTGTACCGTAGCTGGATCTGCGCTTGGACTACTCAAGAAGCTCCAACGCAGGTCAAACTAGCTTGTTCCCAGCTGTGTGGAGCTTCCCTGCATCCATGATGTGGCTGACCTGCGCCTGATTTGCTGAAGCAGGTCCAGGCAGTGTCACAGTGAGTCATCTGCGCCCCATATGTTGCTGGTTTGCGCCTGAACTGCTCAAGCATGTCCAGAGCAGGTCCAGCCAGTATAGCTGCTGCCCAGCTGCATCCATGTTGCTCTTGTCCTGCTCAAGCATATCCAGCGCAGGTCCAAGCTGGTACGACCCATTTCGACGTGAAATACCGGATTAACTTTGGCTCGGGACTTAGTTTTGTGCCCCCAAACTTTACTTTATCCCTTCCATCTTCTTTTATCACCTGCAAACACTTAAAAATAATATTAAAATTGAATAAAAAATGTTATAAACTACCAAGAAAAATTCTTTGGGTTGCCTCACAATAAGCGCCTTAGTTAAAGTCGCGGCACGACATCTTTTGCCTATCAAATTTATGTCTTCATTTGGAAGACTTGAAACAACGGCCCAACTTTAGGTCAATACATCTTTGAGGCATTTTGGGCAAAGGTGAGGACACAATGAAATATTTTCTATCTCACCACTTTGAAGATTTAAACCTTTTACCCAACTTCACATCAAACTTTCTAATAGGCTCGTTGGGTATTGGTGAGAGCATTAAAAATTCACTTGTTACACACCGAATTTTGCATTTATTGGCCTTCAAGTGAAGGGCTTCATTTTTCCCTTTTAGAATGACAAACTCCAAAATGTAGGGATTTTCCTCATCTCTAAAATTCATCATTTGCTTGGGTGATTAGACTTTTATCATATCCGCCAAGCATAATGTTGAAAAGTGGTTTGAGTGAGGTCTTCTCCCTAATTTAGGAGTTGCATCCTTCTCAAAATCTTCACCCCGATTTGAGCTAGAGTCTTTATAAGAGATTTTCTTGGTTTTTTCTTTTGACTCTAGCACTATTTCCTCAATCTTGGCATCATCCCTCATGGTTGGTTCGGTTGGTTGGGAAATCACAGAGGGTTCCTCAACATCAAGCTCATTTAGAAGAGTGGGCATGGTTGTGATGTTTGAATGATTTTATCCATCTCTTCTATCCTCTTTCTTTCCTCATTACATGCCCCCATGTCTTGATGCATATCACATATGTTAGCTCCCATTGATTCTAAATGATCCAAGATTAGTTGAAGCATAGCTTCAATGCCACTCTTTCCAGTGCTTCGTTCTTCCTTTTCTTGACCATAATACCTATCACAATCATAAGAAGAACTAGCAATTGGGTTAGCATAATGGGGGAGGGGGCATTCAGACATTGGATCTCATGTCCATCTCGACCACCACATAAAGAACAATCGTGCTTCCAATAGGGTCGAGATGGTGCACACATCTCTTTTCGGGGAGCATATCTACAATCTCGTCGAGGGTAAGGTCCACCACAATATGGACATGGATCATTAAGGTATAATTTTTGACTACCAAATTCACGTTCATTCCATGATGCCATATTAACAAATAAATAAGAATGAAAATCTATCTAAAACAAGAACAAGAAGAAGATAACAAGAAAATATTCACAAGTTTGAACCAAAGAAAGTAAACTAAAATTTCAAACTAACTCATTACACCAAATATTTCCCCATCAACAACGCTATTTTTGATAATGCTCAACTTACATGTCAATTTAGTGCAAGGTGGTCGTTGTTAATACATTTACCCAACAAGAGTCGGGATCAAATCCACGAGAAAAAATATGAGTCGCGATTGAGTTAATTCAAAATAAGAGTGCTTGCCCAATTTAAGCCGAAGGTGCAAAATGGTTTGGGGGGTTTTCAATCGTGTCGAATGTGAAAGTAATTCTTGGGCTTCTAAGGGACTAATTCGAGACTAAGAACAATTAGAGTGTAATCAATTAAAACGGATCTTAGGACTATGCTTTTCTAGGGACAAGATGTGTATGGGAACATGACAATTTGATACACATTCTAATTATTGATGAAATGGTAAGCTAGGTCTAACAGCTTTGAGGCTATTCTTTCGACAAAACTATAAAGATTTCACTCGTTGGCTTTTTCGAGCACCTTGCAAATGTGTCAATCAAAACCACTCAATACCTTAATTGGGAATCCCTATTCCTAGGATGAAACCCATGACATAGTTAACTTCACAACCACCCTTATGTCTAAGATAGTGATAGATTCGCAAACTACACACATAATTGTCTACCATTGTTTTCGTCTTCACGTCCCTCTTTTGAGGATGATATGGATTCCTAAAGTTTGTCCAAAACCCTTCTTTCGAAGATGGCCTTGAGCTTTCTAGAGTTTTGATCTTTTACCCATAAAACCCATATGGGTATTTGAGGCTTTCACCCATCAAATCCCAATCACATTACTCAAGTAATAATAGAACCCATCATCAACAAACTAGCATATGGACAAATTAATCACTACCCACATACAATTGCATCCTTATCAAGCATAATCCAAGATGTAGATTTAGCAACTTATAATGATAATAAACACAAATATATAAACCAAAATTTCTGTCAAAGTTATCCATAAGAAAATAAAGAGAGTGCAAACCATACTTTAGAATCCAATGAATTTTCAATGGGTGAATCCAAATCTACATGTAGAAGTCATTCTAATGTCTTCTTAGCTCAAAATTTAGTACAAGTATTGCTCCAAGGTCCAAGAAGTTACAAAAACCCTAGACTAAATATGGGAGGTAGAGTTGTAGAATGATGGAAGAAAATGAGCTACAAGACCCTTTAAATAAGCCTCACTTATACATTTGACAAAATTACAAAATTTTAACCTTGCTCTTGATCTGCTTGAGCGGATCCAAAGCGGATGGAGAGCAGATAGAGAGCAAATGGAAAGCAGCTCCTAAAGAGATGCAAAGTGGATCCAAAATAGATGTAAAGTGGATGCAAAGCAGATGACTCTTTTCTTTCACATTTGGCCTCTTGTTGACTTGAATGACTTGCTTATCTTCCCCTTTTAAATTTTACCTATAAAAATAAGCATTAAGTAAGAGACTACCATCAAATAAACTGAAAGTATGATAATTTAGGCCTAAAAGGTGTTAGCAAGTCATCAAATTGACCACTTATCAGTGGTAGACGATGATTATATGATAATTTGCTTATATGTTGATGACATACTTATATTTGGTACATGTTTAAATATTATAGAACGAACCAAATTATTTTTGTCTACTCACTTTGATATGAAAGATGTGGGTGATGTGAATATGATATTGGGAATTAAAGTTATAAGGAGTGAAGATGGTATAATATTGTCACAAAAAATATTATGTTAAAAGACTTCTTAAGAAGTTTGAATGTTGGGAGGTAACTCCTGTGGCCACTCCTTATAATGCTAATTCCAAATTAAAAAAGAATAACGGTGACCCATTTGCTCAGTCTAAGTATGCACAAATCATTATAAGTCTGATATATTTAATGAATTTTACTAGTCTTGATATAGCCTATACTGTGAGTAAACTGAGTAGATATACTCATAATCTTAATGAAGAGCATTGATCTGCATTAATGCGACTGATGAAATATTTGAGAGGAACCATGAATTATGGTATCTTGTACAGTAGATTTTCTTCTACTTTAGAAGGGTATTGTGATGCAAATTAGATCTCTGATTCAGATGAGACAAAATTCACTAGTGGTTATGTGTTCACCCTTGGTGGGTGTGCAGTATCAAGGAGATCAACTAAGCAGACGATCATTGCTAGATCAATTATGGAATCAGAGTTTGTGGCTATGGAGTTCGCTGGTACTATGGCTGATTGTTAAGAAATTTCTTAGCAAATATCTCTTTTTAAAAGGATGATATATTATCTAATATCCCTTTTAAAAAAGGATGATCTGGTGCTCTCTATGTATATACATTGTGATTTTCAAGCCGCAATTGCTATTGCAAAGAATAAATCTTACAATTATAAGAGTAGACATGTGAAATTGAGGCATGATGTTATTAAGCAATTGCTGAGAGATGGAATAATTTTCATTAATTATGTGAATTCAAAATTGAATTCGGCCGATTCACTGACTAAACCTGTGGGAAGAAAATTAATTCTTCAAACATCAAAAGAGATAGGGTTAAGGCCAATATGTTTGTCAATAGAGATGGTAACCCAATCTATGTGATTGGAGATGCCATGAAGTAGGTTTATATGGGTAATAACAAGTTGATATTGACTTTGTGTAGAGTTCTTGAACTGCTACTAAAATGGAGGGATGAGTTATTAACTCTTAGTGAATTCATAGTCCTTACGGACAGTGTATTTAAAGTAGTGTACACTTGATAAATTTACCTATATGAGAAGTGGAATGAGGTCGTTCCTACGAGACTTTTGGCCTTAGTCTCTAGAGCTCTCATGAATACCAAGCACACGCATGGCCTATTGACGCAAAATTGTGTTGAACAATAAAATTACAGTCAAAATGTGATTGATAAAGTCTCTGGCTTACAACAAGAGTTATTGGTTCATAGAAATATTATATTTCACTGATAATTCTGCAAGTTAAATTTTATTAGTCTAAGTTTGGTTTATAGTCCAGAAGACACCAAATCTACTGCATTTTGACAATCCAAATCTAATAAGTTAAAACTCTTTTTCCTATAAATTCTTTTGAAATAATGTGGTGATTGTAGAAAAATTATTTGTATATTTTAAAATAATTTATTGTGTAGTCATTATAGAAGTGTAATTGGAAAGTAATGAATTTTATTACTTTACTTGGAAAGAAGGATTATTGAAAATACATGCATGCCATTTTCTTGTCACTTGACCTACACTTGTCATACATATATTAAGAGTGGCTCTTATCAAAATATTTTAAAGACAAGTTTTAATACACTTGTCATAGGGACAAACTTTAACTTTAGCCTATAAATAGGCTATATTATTAGCCATCAAAATATAGTAACCAACTTTCAATTTTTCTTTATTTTAATTTCTTATTCCTCCATTTTCTTCTCTCCTTTCACCCCTTCTTTATATTATTATATATTTAATTTAAGGGCTCTATTAGTTATATCATTTTTTAAATTAACCTTTTGGTATTTATATTAGTAATTTTGTTGATTCCTGTATCTTCTAATTAATTAGAAAAATACTTGTTTAATTTTGGGGAAATATTTCACACTGCTGAAATAGTTTTTAGGACAATGCCTAGTACGTCTCAAGTATAATTAATATATCATAGTAATATTTATTTAATACTCAATTTCGTTAACTTGCTAATAAGTAATTATATTTCTGTTATGATTATTATATCACTTATAATATTATTACTGTAGTAGTAATATTATTATATATTCATTGTTATATTATATAATTATTTTGTTAACAGTTTAAAAATATTATTACTGATATTTTACCGCTCTTCCCAACATAGCAATGTAACAGCAGAGAAATCAGAGGACATGCAAGGAAGAAGAAGTACAGAAGAAGAAGACTGCAACCGAGTAGTATTAGGCAGATTTCATTAATGATCTTGTAAATTTGTAGTACATGTATAAGTATATATAGAGAGAGATTGTAGGAGTTGTGATCAGCTATTAGTCTGATAACTAACTAATTAACTAAACAATGTATAACTAACTTCTAGAATCTAATAACTAACTTATTATTAAAGAAGTGATCTTAATTTATGTAAGTGTGAAGGAATTAATACTTCACCAAAAACTACCTAAGGTGGAATGGTGTCTGATGTAAAAAAGAAACACAAACATATATACATTCAACACACTAAGATTGGAACATGGATCACATTGGATTACTCAAGAAAACTCCACAATGTAAATCAAAATTGAGCTCTTTTATGTACAGTACAACTACTTCCTGTTTGAACAATCTAAAAATTATGTAAATAAATTATTATATGAGACCCCAACTAACCATATATAAGTCCCTCATTATAATGCCCCAAGAGTTAAGCAACTACACCCTACATAAACAAAAGGCACAATACATAAACATGTTCTTTAACTTGGCCTCACATCATATAGATGACCTTCAACTTTGAGTGTGCACAAATAGGCACTTAAACTTGTATAAAGTTGAACAAGTAGACACATGTATCCTATGTGGCATAATACACATAGGATACCATGTAGGACATGAATTGGCCCCGTGGCGTCCTACGTGTATTACGCCACATAGGACGTGTGTCTCTACTTATTCAACTTTATACAAGTTTAAGTGTCTACTTGTACACACTCAAAATTGGAAGTCATAGTTGTGATTTAAAATCAAGTAAAAAGACATGTTTATATATCATGCCTAAACAAAATTTAATATGCCCTCCAATAAAATTGCAGTGTATTTTCAAGAAAATTGCTTCTTCAAACACCCATTGCACTATCTTTTGAACAAATCCTATTTTCCATCAATTCAATCTTAATGAACCCTCAATCTTTTATATTATAAGCACATTCAACCCCAAAAATTTCAAAATACACAAAATATTTCCCTCCAATTTTCCCACTAACCTTTCCAACCCACCAACCATCATTATCAAAAGCATCAACTTGATCATACAAATTAAACTCATTCACCAGAATCTGACATGGCATCGGCCAGAGCTCCGGAAGGGTAACAATCTCTCTTAATGCATTAGAAAGATTGCCTTTCATTATGGACTTATGCTGAACAATATGTTTTCGGCATAATATATAAACATGTCTATTAATTTGACCTTTGTACTAACATTTATGCTCTCCAATTTTGAGTGTACACCAGCAGACACACACGTCTTACATACTAACTTTATGATATGTGTGACGCATGCCTCGTGCAATTTCCCATGTATGACATATGCATGTTACGTGATTTGCCATGTATGAAGCATGAATGTTACATGATTTGCCACGTAAAATGCGTGTGTCTACATGTTGAAGGTTACCAATGATTTTTCCAACCCACCATCCATCACTATCAAAAGCAAAAACTTGATCATACAAAATAAACCCATTTGCCGGGATGGGGGACTCAGGATTTAAAGACTGTGGATGCTTAAAAAATTAAAAAGATAAAAAAAATAAAAAATTAGTTGGGAACCTTAAGATAACCTAAATGCAAGTGCACCCAGCCAACTTTTTATTTCAGTGAGTGCTTTTATATCTTTTATATCTAAATTTACTATCTTGTTGTGACAGAAAAATGACTTCTGACAATCAAGTGAATGATGCTGCAGTGATTGTGGCAGCAACTAATGTTGCCACAATGAGTCGTACGAGTTCTCCGCAGGCAATGACACCAGCAGAGAAACTCAAAAAATTCACGGGTGTTGATTTCAAAAGATGGTAACAGAAGATGTTCTTCTACCTTACAACTCTATATCTTCAAAGATTCACATCTAAAGAAGATCTAGAGGTGCCCGAGGGAACTTTGGACTAGGAGAAATTTGTCGTTATGGAGGCGTGGCAACACTCCAATTTCCTATGCAGGAATTACATTCTAAATGGCCTCCAAGATGAACTGTAAAATGTGTATAGTGGCATGAAGATGGCAAAAGAGTTGTGGGGTGCACTAGAAAGAAAATACAAGACTGAGGATGTCGGAACCAAGAAGTTCTTTGTTGCAAGATTCTTTGAGTTTAAAATGATTGACAACAAGTCTGTTGTATATCAAGTCTAGGAACTGCAAGTTATCATCCATGATCTCCTTGCGGAAGGTATGATTTTGATGAATACCTTAGTTGAACATATTGAAAATGTTATTGATGTTCACGTAAAATTTATTGTAGGTTTGGTCGTGAATGACGCGTTTCAAGTCGCGACAATAATAGAGAAGTTACCACATTTGTGGAAGGACTTCAAGAACTACTTGAAACATAAGCGAAAAGAGATGACAGTCGAAGATCTTATTGTGAAACTGTGTATTGAAGAAGACAAAAAATCCATGAAAAGAAGGTCAAGATGAAATTCTGCAATGAATGGAGCAAGCATTGTAGAAGACGATCAAAACAACTCGAAAAAGCAAAAAAAAGCTGGACATGAAAGCAATCAACCTAAGAAGAAATTCAAGAGAAAATGCTTTACTTGTGACAAGATTGGCCACAAGTCAACGGATTGTCGTGACCCAAAGAAAGAAAAAAAAAAGACCAAGCAAATATGGCTGAATCCAAGAATGAAACAGACGATCTGTGTACCATGCCGTCTGAATGCAACTTGATGGGAAATCCTCGAGAATGGTGGATGGATTACGGTGCCACCCACCACAATTGTGAAAACAGGGAGTTGTTTGATGCTTTTGCTCTAGATCAAGGTGAAGAGAAGATATATATGGCCAACTCCACAACTGCAAAAGTTGAAGGAACAAAAATAGTTTGCCTGAAAATGACATCAGGCAAAGTGTTGACTTTTAACAATGTCCTGTATGTACCAGAGTTATGAAAGAAATTGATTTCTGTATCACTTCTAGACAAAAATGGATTCCAATGTGTATTTGTTTTAGGTAAAATTGTACTTAGTAAAGGAGAAGTGTACGTACGAAAAGACAATCTCACTGAGGGCCTACTCAAAATGAATGTAATGAATGTTGAAATCAATAAAAGTTCAGTTTCTTCTTACTTACTTGAGTCTAATGATTTGTGGCATGAACGATTAGGACATGTCAATTACAAAACATTGCAAAAACTGATTAAATTAGAAGTTTTGCCAAACTTTGAGTGCAATAAATCAAAATGTCAAACATGTGGTGAATCAAAGTATGCTAAGCATCCGTATAGGTCTATTGAAAGGAATTCCAATCCCTTAGACTTAATACACACTGATATTTGTGTTATGAAGTCAACACCATCTCGTGATGAAAAGGCTATTTTATCACTTTTATTGACGATTGCACTAGATATTGTTATGTCTATTTGCTAAATAGTAAGGATGAAACAATATACACATTTAGGCATTATAAAACAGAAGTTGAAAATCAGTTAGAGAAAAAGATTAAAATGATAAGAAGTGATAGAGACGGAGAATATGAATCTCCTTTTGCAAAAATATGTGTAGAGAATGAAATTGTCCATCAAACTACAACCCTGTACTCATCTCAATCTAATGGAATTGCTAAAATGAAAAACCAAACCTTGAAGGAAATGGTGAATGCCTTACTTATAAGTTTAGGTTTACCGCAAAACTTGTGGGGAGAAGCTATCCTTACAGCTAATCGAATACTCAATAGAGTGCTCCATATTAAGACACTATCAATTTTATATGAAAAATGGAAAGGAAGGAAATCCAACTTGAAATATTTCAAAGTGTGGGGGTGTCTAGCAAAGGTCCAAGTTTCAATGCCTAAAAGGGTAAAGATAGGAGCTAAGACGGGGAATTGGGTATTCATAGAATATGCTAACAGTAGTAAAGCATGTAGGTTTTTGGTTCATATATCCGAACACCTGGATATCAATAAAAATACGGTAATTGAATCAGATAATGCTAAATTCTTTAAAATCATTTATCCTTATAAAACTAGACATGAACAGTCTAGTGGGAGGTCTAAATGATCTCGATATAAACCAAGTAAGGATGTACATAAGGATGAAAATCCAAGACGTAGTATGCGTCAAAGAACTTCAAATTCGTTTGGATCGTATTTTGTAATATTTCTCTTAGAAAATGAGGCTCAAACATTTAAAGAAGTGATGACGTTTTCAGACTCATCTTGTTGGAAAGAGGCAGTCAATAGTGAGATTGATTCAATCTTAAACAACCATATGTGGAAGTTGGTTGATTTTCCTCCAAGAAATAAATCTTTAGGTTCTAAATGGATCTTCAAAAGGAAAATGAAAATGGATGACACTATTGACAATTACAAGGTAAGACTTGTAGTAAAAGGTTTCAAACAGAAAGAAGGCCTTGATTACTTTAATACATACTCGCCTATAACGAGGATAGCATCAATTTGGATATTAATTGCCTTGACGCTGGTATATGGTCTTGAAATCCATCAAATGGATGTGAAAACAACATTCTTATATGGAGAATTGGAGGAAGAAATTTACATGAAACAGCCTGAGGGTTTTGTGGTTCCAGGAAAAGAAAATAAGGTGTGTACACTTGTTAAGTCACTGTATGGACTAAAACAAGCACCTAAATAATAACATGCAAAGTTTGACCAAACCATGTTGGAAAACGGGTTCAAGATAATGTGATAAGTGTGTTTACATTAGAGACACTCCAAATCACCAAGTCATCATTTATTTGTATGTGGATGATATGTTGATCATCAGTAGAGACATTTTTGACATAAATGCTACAAAATGAATGCTCGAGAGAAAGTTTGATATAAAAAACCTTGGAGTTGTAGATATGATATTAGGAATAAGAATTCATAGAACTCCACAAAGTTTGACATTGTCACAGTCTCATTACATCGAAAAGATACTTCACAAATTCAAGTATTTGGAATTTGGTATTGCTCATACTCCATTGGACGTGAGCTTTGCACTTCAAAAGAATGAGGGTGAAAGTGACTCACATTTGGAATACGCAAGAGTGTTGGGATGTTTAATAGATATCATGAATTGTACACGACCAGACATAGCATGTGCTATTAATAAGTTGAGTCGGTATACGAGTAATCCCAATAAAACTCATTGGATGACAATGAAAAGAGTTTTGGGGTGTCTTAAATATACCCAAGACTTTGCTTTGCATTATAATAAATATTGTAGACATGTAATTTTGTCCCTCCCCGAAAGCATTTTTCCATTTTTTACCTCATCTTACCGTTTCCTACCCCATGTAATTACATCCCATAAAAATACAAAAATAAACAAAAATAATACCTCTAACTAATTTATCTTATCCTAAAAACCTACCCAATCAAAATAAACCACCTCCCTACCCACTTACATTTTTATCCTCACAATAACAAACTAAAAGAAAGGGGATTCCCTTTTCCTCTTTATCCTTCCAAATTGATAGAGGGCACTGACATTTTTGGAGAGTCTATTCTTTCTTCACAGTTAAGTAACGAACACACTAGACATACTGATACTTATACAAAACATACAGTGAACGAAAAAAAAGGATACAGATCATCATCTTCAATAGAAAAAGGAGGCCATTTTTTAGGGAGCTTCCATTTTTGGTAAGCTTCCATTTTTGGCTTTCCCTTTTCTTCTTCTTTTTGGGATTCTAGGCACACACACCAGTGAAATTGAGGGAGAGAGGGGAAATTTTCCCTTTTTCTTTATATACCTACACTAATACATACTGAGGGGGACTTTCGGGAAATAAGGAAAAGGAAACAGTGAAGGGGTCTTCTTCCTGAAAACATATACATACACAGTCACCATTAACCCCCTCACAACTCTCTCTCAATATCGACACACACAGTCCCACCCAAAATTGCACACATACACATAAGGAGAAAAATGACGTGAGAGACTCTGAGAGAGAAGAAATCATTTAGAGATCGAGTTATCCCAGCCACTCTTCATCAAAAATAACTTCACCAGCTCTGGTTTAACTCTGAAACCTATTGCACACCCAATTTAAACCATATCCCCGGCCGAGAACCAAGATCGAACAATGAAATCAGTTTGAAATCTGCTTGAACAGGTTGATTCCAGCTGGTTTGGGTCAGATTTCAGATGGTTTGGGTTAGACTTTGGTTTGTTCAGGTTAGTTTCAGTTTGTTTGGGTTAGATTTTGGTCCGTTCGGGTCAGCTTCGTCTGTTAGGGTCGATCTTGATAAGATTTGAATTAACTCCGATGGAAAAGTCGTAGGTGGACCCCGTATGTTCATGTCGCAGGGTATGTGTTGAGTACTCTCAGTCGCTTTCCATATTTGGAATTCGAATCGGACTTCGAGTTTAGTTTTACTTTTGTGTCAAGTTGGTTTGTCATCAAGGTTTCTATTTGGGCTCTCGAATTTGGATTTCTTTAATTTTTGGTTGATGTTGTGATTTTATGGTTGTTTGAGTATTTTGAGCAGATGTTAATTATTGATGTGGATATGAATGATCGGTATGCTTAAATATTTGAATCTTTGTTGGGGTATGTGTTGTTGATTTTGGATTTTGAAAAGTGACTGGATAGTCGAGTGGTTTAATAATGTGGTTAAAAATGGATTTGGGGGGTGAGAAATGAAAAATTGACAAAAAGGATAGATTCATTTTAATTTTGATTTACTGTCGATATGAAACACGAATAGGGTAATATAGGTTTGGGTAGGCAAATTTTAGAACTTGTGTTTCAGTTGAATGTTGAAATGTGCGTGTGAATATTTCTTTCTAGTTTTGTCGTATTTAATTTGAAATGTATTCATTTAGCCGGGGAATGCCCCGAGACACATTGTATTTATTCACCGGAGAATGCCCCAAAGTATTATGTACTCGGAGGATGTCCGTGATGAAGGACCGAGGCGTCGGGTAGCTTGGGAGCGTAATTAGGATTAGGGTAGGTTAGAATAGAAATTTTTATTCTCACATTTCTTTTTTACTTTGGGTTGTATAATTGGAGTGGACACTAAATTTTGGATTGTTTTGTTTGTTGGTGTGATTGATTGTTATCGTGTGCTTTGTGTGGTTTATGCATTTGTAGTGTCAAATATTGTCGATATGCTCCACCAAGCAACCGTGGTCGAACCACGGTATGGAGGGGTGCCTAACACCTTCCCCTCGGTCAACAGAATTCCTTAGCTAGAATCTCTGTTCGCAAACTAGTTTTAAAAGAGTCAAAACAATTTTGAAAAGGATTTTTCAAAGGTGACTTGGCACACCGGAATATGCCAAGTGGTGACTCTGATTTCAAATGTAAAAACAATCCTTCTTCGAAACAAATCGTTTTCTTTTGTCACTTAATAATAAAAACCCTTTCGAACCCAAAACGAATCTTTTTCGGTTAAAAAGGGGGTGTGACATCTCTGGCGACTCTGCTGGGGAACTTTTTAGAATTTGGGCTTGTTTTGGAGACGTATCGGATTTGTTTGTCATTACAAGTGTATAAGCATTGTTTGTGATTTTTGTTTGTGTTATTGTTATCGCTTTTGTGTGTTTTCATGCTCTTTGTGTACAGTATTTATCCTATGTATTACCGCTTTTATATCCGGCATCATGTGTCTACCCCCCGACCTTCTTTCTGCAATAAGTCCGTAGTACACGTACTGTACACGACCTCTAGTTGAGTCACCCTTATTTTAGGGGGAAAGCTGTTGGTGTTATGGAGTAGGTGGAAAGCTGTCGCAGCAACTATCGACCATAGTTTCCCCGAACAGCCTTGTGAGTGAACCCCAACGTAGGCCAGCTTTTAAGTCATGTTTATATGCATCATATTGAGACCAAGTGGGACCCACTTGGTCCTTTGTAGGAGACTCACCTCTAAAGCATCCCTACGTGCTAAATATTGCATCTTTGAGGGTAACGAGGTCATTTAACAGACTGATTTGGGCAAAAGCATGAGTCAGAAGCATAGTGTATAGGCAACAAATTGTTGAAAAAAAAAGGGAAAAAGGAGTGAAGAAAAAAAGAGTTTCATAGTTTTTAGAGTTCCTTGTGGCTTTTGATTTTCACAATTCAAAAATTGAAAAAAAAAAGATTTTTTTTACCTTTCGCATTCATTATCTCAAAAACATCAAAAAGATTTTCCTTTTGTCTCCTTTTGCAAGCATTCACAATATGAAAACTCCAAAAAGATTTTTTTTAATAGGAGTTTTTTATAAAAGGGAAAATTCAAAAAATGATAGAAGTTTTGCACATTTCATATAGTGAAAATGCCAAAAAGATTTTCTTTCATAGTTTTTTGTGTCAATTTTATGTGAAGTGTCGAATTAAAAAACTCCAAAAAAGATTTTATTGACATTTTCTATCATTAGTCTTTATCGTGTCTCTCAAGTTAGGGTCTAGCCTGTTATTTAATCATTAATTATCCAATCTGGACGAACTACGCACCCCCTGATTCTCCTCTTTAGGGATGTGAGATACGTAGGCAACCTATTATGAGTTCGGAGATCTTATTTGAAAAATTCAAAATATTTCTTCACTCTCCATTTAGAGTAGGCATTTCATATACGTCTTTAAAAGAATACTACCAAAAGATTTTCCTTTAATAGGTTCAAGTTTCATTTTCACATGAATTTCAAAAATCAAAAAGCCAAAAAGATTTTTCTTTGGTAATCACAGGTTTCATTTTGTATAGAGATT
>NC_061117.1:213279941-213293303 GCF_002878395.1 Capsicum annuum | reverse complement strand
TTAGATTTTGGTCCATTCAGGTCAGCTTCATCTGTTTGGGTAGATCCCAGTAAGATTTGAATTAACTCCGATGGAAAAGTCGTAGGTGGACCCCGTCTGTTCGTGTCACAGGGTATGTGTTGAGTACTCTCAGTTGCTTTGCAGATTTGGTATTCGAATCAAACTTCAAGTTTGGTTTTCCTTTTGTCTCAAGTTGGTTTGTCGTCAAGGTTTCTATTCGGGCTCTCGAATTCGGATTTCTTTAATTCTATATTATCAACGAAATCAATTCTTTGAAGGTCCATCTCTTAACTTTACTCTTTCATTATCTTGAATTTTGGTTGATGTCGTGATTTTGTGCTTGTTTGAATATTTTGAGCAAATGTTAATTGTTGATGTGGATATGAATGATCAGTATACTTAAATGTTTGAATCTTCATTGGGGTATGTGTTGTTGATTTCGGATTTTGAAAAGTGACTTGATAGTCGAGTGGTTTAATAATGTGGTTAAAAATGGATTTGGGGGGTGAGAAGTGAAAAATTGACAAAAAGGATAGATTCATTTTAATTTTGATTTACTGTCGATATGAAACGCAATATTATCATGCTACGTTGAAACGAATAGGGTAATATAGGTTTGGGTAGGCAAATTTTAGAACTTGTGTTTCGGTTGAATGTTGAAATGTGCGTGTGAATATTTCTTTCTAGTTTTGTCGTATTTAATTCAAAATATATTCATTTAGCTGGGGAATGCCCCGAGACACATTGTATTTATTCACCGGGGAATGCCCCGAAGTATTATGTACTCGGTGGAAGTCCATGATGAAGGCTCGAGGCGTCGGGTAGATTGGGAGCGTAATTAGGATTAGGGTAGGTTAGAATAGAAATTTTTATTCTCACATTTCTTTTTTACTTTGGGTTGTATAATTGGACTGGACACTAACTTTTGGATTGTTTTGTTTGTTTGCGTGATTGATTGTTATCGCGTGCTTTGTGTGGTTTATGCATTTGTAGTGTCAAATATTGCCGATATGCTCCACTAAGCGACCGTGGTCGAACCATGGGATCGAAGGGTGCCTAACACCTTCCCCTCGATCAACAGAATTCCTTAGCCGGAGACTCTGTTCACAAACTAGTTTTAAAAGAGTCAAAACAATTTTGAAAAGGATTTCCCAAAGGTGACTTGACACACCGGATTATGCCAAGTGGCAACTCTGATTTCAAATGTAAGACCAATCCTTCTTCAAAACAAATCATTTTCTTTTGTCACTTAATAATAAAAAATCTTTCGAACCCAAAACGAATCTTTTTCGGTTAAAAAAGAGGTGTGACAAATATACCCTGGTACTTGAAGGATATAGTGATGCAAATTGGATCATCGAATCGAATAAAGTAAAATCTATGAGTGGATATGTATTTACTATAGGTGGAGGAGCAGTCTCTTAGAAATCATTCAAATAGACATGTATTGCTCGCTTTACAATGGAATCAGAATTTATTGCCTTAGATAAAGCTGGTGAAGAAGCAGAATGACTCCAAAATTTCTTGAAAGATATTGCTTATTTGCCCAAATCATTAGCACCAGTATGTATATACTGTGATAGTCAAGCTCAATAGGTAGGACAGGGAGCATGATGTACAACGGTAAATCTCGTCACATAAGATGGAGACATAATACCGCTAGAGAACTTCTATCTAGTGGAATTATCACTGTTGATTATGTGAAGTTAAAGGATAATATGCCGGATCCACTTACAAAAGGCCTATCTAGAGAAGGAGTGAGAGGACATCCAAGGGAATTGGTTTACGGTCTAGGACAAGTCAGCATGGCGGTAACTCCACCTAGCCGACTAGAGATCCCAAGAGTTAGGTTCAAGGAGATCAAATGTGTCTGACAGGTTCAACATTTTCAATATACCTAACCCATTCTTATGATGTAGACAATGTTTAGTAAACAAGGATAAGACTTATATAGTGAAGTCTTTTAATGATTATCTAAGTTTGGAATATTTGACCAAATAGTTTAATCTATAGGATTGAACATTTAGAAATCACCTATGTGAGGGAGAAGTGGAAGCCGCTTCAAGGAGAATGTTAGTAAAGGCCTATTTCTAAGCTCTCATGAGACCGAGACGTGTTCATGGCTGAAACTAACAAAATCATGAGAACCATAAATGATAAAAGGTTGGTTGTGTGACATGTGTTGTCTAGGTGTACATTAAAGCTCGACGGTTTAAGGATATTAAATCTATCGATTGACCGAGTGCATCCGATGCATGTTCACTATGAAAAGTTCAAAGGGAACCCCATTTATCTAGATGCAATCAGTCTTTACTTGATGATCACATACTTGTCCGTAAAGTTTTATGAAAAAGTATCCATTACCCATCCATATGGGGGATTGTTGGGTTCAAGATCAAAGTGTGAATGGAAAATGGAGGGAATCAAGTGGAGGAGAATAATTGAGATAACACTCAAAATTGAAAAGTGTACTCAAAAGTGGAAAGTCTACTAATTCTTCCACATTAGTGGGTGAAGAAAACTTTTAAGTGTTTATATTAAGGAACACTTACTCCACATGGTAAGTGAGGCAAGAACCAAGAGGTGCTTCGCGCCGTCGTTGTCGCTCACTCGCTCGGCTCGGCTTCGTAATCGGCAAATGATTGATCGCTGAGATCTATCTTTTTGGATAAAATTTATTTGAAATGTAGGGACTTCCAGTCCGATCCAAAGGAAAAAACGCAATAGTTTTTGCATACATCTTTACGAATGAACCATTGCCTCTTTTCGAAAGAGGCACCTAATGGCTATATAAATCTGTATTTTTTCACAGGTTTAAGTACGAAAATTTTTTGCATTAAAACACTTCTTCTTTTCTGAAATACTCTGTGTGATCATCTAATCGTTGAGTGAGTTCGAAGAGAATTCGATCGTTTGAAGTACTACTACAGTCGGATTGTTAGGCCATTTTATCCTGGGAGAAAAATTCCATAACATCGGGTACTTGAGGAGAATTACTTTTTTAAGGACACTCCATGAAGTCGGGGGACTTGGCTGTTTCATTTAATTTTTTGAAAAACACACTTCTTTGAAAGGTCTTTTTTTGATCTTGTGTTGAGGGTGTTACTTAACTTCATAAGTGTTCTTGTTTTATACTTGAACTTGTATTGAAGTTGTTTTTGCCAAAATACATATTCTTGTGTACCCGAAAACAACATTTGATACCTTAGCGATGGTTTTCAACAAGTAAGTCCTTTTCCACAGAAATATTTTAATTTCTCAAATTTGATACTTTATACTCTAATCTTTTTGTATCTCTAGTATTACTTCAACACATAAATTCATTTAACATAGTTTGAGTCAAATCACATATTTAACGGTTCAAATTTTAACCAAAAATTCTAGAGTGTTGCAATTTTATGTGTGAAAAAATAAAAAATAACAAATCTTACATTAATTGGTCCTCCTCAAAAAGAAAATGTTTCCCTCTTCAAAGTTGACAATCTTATGGACGAAAATCTTCATCTCATTATGGATCATATAGAGTGCGAGGAGTCTAAAATTTGATTATGTCCTTCATTTGTATGGTGAGTTTCCTATTTATAGGCATTTGGTCTCGTCGAGTCCAAGCTTACTGGGATCTCTATTGAGGAAAAGTGGGTGTTATATGACCATTGTCATGCCTGAAAATAATATATCGAGTGTTGTCCCACACAGTGAGGTCTAGAGAAGTAGAATGTACGAAGACTTTACCCCTACCTCAAAGATAGAAAGGCCGTTTCTAACAGACCCTCGGCTCAATATGCAGAATCATGCCCTGAAATGGTACTTCAAAAACAATCGATCAAGGTGCATGCTTTACTTATTGTACTTTCTGCTCTTTAGCGTGCATAGCCATAGAGAACTATATACTAAAACTGCCCACTTAGAAAAACCAACATAACACTTATTTGCTTTATCTGCATGCATGGTAAGGGAAAAACAGTTTTAGGATAATGAATTGAAGCACAAAAGAAAATCACACAACTATGTGATTTGAAATTACATGTACATGTATTCTTTTGAAATCTCCATCAAAGAGCCGTATGGGAAACTGACAATGCATTTAGAAGGAGGTAATTAATCACAACGCCTTTTTTGATAGAGATACTTAAGAAACACAAATTTAGAAAATAACACCAATAGTAGAGAGCTATTTTTGATAAATCATCGGCTCAAGAAGAAACTTGCATATAAGGAAAATAATCATAAAACTTTGCAGGAAAGTGACTAAAAACTATTTTTCAAGTCACATGAGTTATACATGTCTGAAAGTTAACAATTCGTCAAACCTGACACCAAATTTATTTTATTCGATGTGATCATGCCAATGAAAATTTGATTTCTGTATTTTTTATCAAAACAAACAAAGAAAATAAATAACAACAAAAGTGAGCAATGGTTGATGTCTGAAATTATAAAGGATTCATAAATCAAAAAAGAAAACTAATTAATATGTAAGTTAGGTTTAACGTAATCTAACTTGATGCCAAATTGAAAATAAAAACCCTACGAAATAGAAATGAAAGTTTATCACAACTAATCATAACGTTAAGACTAACTTGTAAAATATTTTTGAATAAAACTATTAACATAAACTTAATGCTTACCACATTACTCATGGTAATTGAGATAACACAAATCTGCATGTTGGGAATAGCAATCCGTTATATGAAGTAATGACAAATATACCAAATAAGCAAAGATATTGATAACACACAAATTTCAATTGAAAATAAAAAAGAACGATAGTAAATTAAAATTTCTTGCACCAAAAGAATCAGCAAATTTAAGTAAAAGTGTATGAATTATAGGTTGTGATCTATAATTTTAGAACATTAACTAAATAATGATTTAATAAAAACTAAATAACAATAGAATATTTTATAAAATTAACCAAAAAACAATTTAAGAAATTAAATAATGATTAGAAAAACTATGTACCTGCCCGACTCTCTGGAGAAGGCATTTATCCACCGTGTTATTATCTAACCAAAAGATATATCATAAATCAAAAAGGACACTAATTAATATTTTAGCAAGTGTTTAACAATAATTTATCTTGATGCCTAATTTAAAATAAAAAACCTATGACAGATAAAAAGGTTTATTGCATCTAATCATAATGTTAAAACTAACTTGCAAAATATCTTCAAATAAATCATTTAAAATGAACTCGATACTTACCACATTATGTATGATAATTGAGAATTGAGAAAACATAAATTTGAATTAGGTTGAGACATTTGTCCACCATCGTTCACCGTGTATGTCAAGGTCCTTAGATTTTATTTAATCCTATATAAACCATTTTTTTTCCTCAACAAATCCTTATATAAACCTAAAAGGACTATAAAGTGGTCAATAATTTAGTTAATAAATTCTTAATAAATAAGTGTGGAACTTTTGTTTTTTTTTTTTTTTTGGGAAAAACTGTACACATCAAAAATGAAACCAAAATAATATCATAAATTTAGAAATTTAACTATAAGCAGGAAACCTTATTTTTTTTTTTGTACTTTTGTATATATTTATTTCAGTCATTATTTAATATTATAAATTGAAAGAAAAAATATGAAAAAAATGAATTTATCTATTACAAAATCTTTTAATGAAGGATTAAAAATACGAATTACTTTTTAAGGGTCTTCACATAATGTCTCTAATTTGTTCGTCTTTGTATAATCTGGAAATGATACTAAAGAGACAAAGAAGCTACAACGATTCAATTAAAAACCATATCAAGGTTTACGCAAGAGAACACACTAATTATTGAACCACTGTCATGTATCTATCCTGCCGTTTTCTGCTGACATTTTTCTTAGGTAATGTTTGTCAAATAAGAAAATAAAGACTGTGGCTTGAAGTTTTCTAATTATATTTTCTTTCTGTGTCAAATAAATTTATTATACCTGTGCCAAATCAAATAAAGATTATGACAAATAAATTCATTATATTTTCTTCATGTAGCTTTTTTGAATTCTCAATTAGAAAAAATAAAATTTTCACAATATTATGAATTTTAAAAAGAAATAAAAATATTTAGGAATTCTTTTTAATATATATTCGTAGCTGTAAAGATTTTTTTTTTTTTAAAGTATTGAGTAAAAGATATAATGGATATTTAAGGAGTAAATATAATTAAATATTTGGAAGTAGATAATATGATTAAAACTTTGATATAACTAATTAAATCTCTATCATTAATTTTAAATTATTTGAAAAATTGAAGAGAATGAAAATGAAGAGGAGCCAGATGCAAGAGGATATATATGTACCACATTTTAGAAGAGTGCATATCTGTTCTACATTGCAATATTGAAAATATATTCATCCTTTTCCAAATAAAGAAAAAAAATCCATAAGAAGCATATTTCTAGTTATCCATCCAAACAAATTAGGAAAAAGGAGAACAATTCCTATCCAAATCAGGAAAGGAAATTAAATTAAGCCCACCTTTAATTTTTTTTTCCCTATAAATACTTGCAAAGCCTCAATTATCTTCATTCTCTGTTAAACATCTTTCTTTAGAAAAGACACTAATCATTGCATCTATGGAGTTCAACAGAGGTGATCATGTCGAAGTAGCAAGCAAAGAAGATGGATTTCTTGGCTCTTATTTCGAGGCAATTTTGATATGTTACGTTGCTATCAACAAACAATACATTGTTCAGTATGATTGGAAGAAGTTGTTAACCTCCCTGAACTCCGGCCTGTTCCACCGGAGGTTCGGGTAAATGAGTTTAATTTGTGTGATCAAGTTGATGCTTTTGATAATGATGGATGGTGGGTTTGAATGGTTACTGCAAAAATTGGAAGGAAGTATGCTGTGTATTTTGAAAATTTTGGGGTTGAATGTGTTTATCATGTAAAGGATTTGAGAGTTCATCAAGATTGGATTGATGGAAAATGGATTTCTTCAAAAGAGACAGAAATGGAACCGGTAAAGTTATTTCCATGTGATCAGGAAATCATGAGTTCAAGTCGTGAAAACAACTTCTTTGAGAAATGTAGGAAGTGTAGTATAAGATTGCATATAATACATCATTGTGATTCGGTCCTTCCTGTATATTGATTATGTTTGAAATTTGTTTATGTAGCTTGTAATTGCTTAAATCTTAGGGTATAAATAATGAGGAGTTTATGGTTTGTTAGTGTTTGATGTAATAATATATTTTTTCTTTCTTGATATTGTTTAGACATGCATGAAGTAATTGTACGTAGAAGAGTTCAATGTGATCCATGTTCTATCTCTCCTATCATCTTGTTGCATCTTTTTATCTCAACTTTCTTTTTATCTAATCCTTGTGTCTGAAGAGGCAATTTCCAAAAGACCCTAGGATCAAGTGAATTAAATTAAAGTAGTAATCAAAAGAAATAACAATAGTGAAGAGAAATATGACAACTAATAGCAAAACAGTAGTTATAAAAAAGGAGAAAAAATAATCATTTTGTATAATAGCAGAATTTATAGAGAAAGATTAAAGTCATGAAAATTATGGTAGATGATATGATACACAATTGAAAAATTGAAATTAAAAACTTAGTAAGAAGGCTTACTTATGGGCCAAAAAGCTAGTTACTAATCTGAAAAGACTATTACTCTTGTAGTTGTTTGTTGCCTAACTTTTCCTCTCATACCGGTAATACTAGCAGCATTATTCTTGTAGTTCTTGTCCTTTGATATTTGTTAATACTTATTTTTTGTATTTCGACGAGCTTACTATTTGTTGTTGTTATATCAATTTTTACTCTCCCTGAACTCCAATCGGTGCCATCTCTAGTGGTGGACTCAGGATTTAGAGGTTGTGGGTGTTCGGGGAGGTTCGATCTCACATATTGATACCTAAAGCTTTAAGGTTCCGCTTGAAAATCAAAACACCTAGCTATCTTCTTGATTTCAAGGCTACTAGTGTCCATCCTACACTAATTTTATATATTTCTAATATAATTATATCTAATCTACTTTGGGTATAATTAACGAGTGCCAGAATACCAAATATTTGCACCTAGGTCCACTCTGGCCACCTCAAATTTCGGAGAATGGGTTTATTTTGTATGATCAAATTGATGCTTTTGATAGTGTTGGATGGTGGGTTGGAAATATCACTGGTAACCTTGAACAAGAAGACACCTACATTTTACGTGGTAAATCACGTGACGTATATGCATGCATCAAACATGGTAAATCGCGTAACATGCAAGAGGCATGCGTCATACATATCATAAAGTTTGAATGTAGGATGTGAGTGTCTACTTCTGTACACTCAAAGTTAGAGAGCATAGATGCCGATATGATAATCAAATTAATAGCCATGTTTATGCATTATGCTGAAATTATATTGATCAGTATAAGACCATATTGAAAGACCATCTTTTTGGTGCATTAAAAGATATTGTTACCCTCCCGGAGCTGCGACCTATGCCACGTCAGACTCTTGAATGGGTTTAATTTGCATGATCAAGTTGATGCTTGTGTTAATGATGTATGGTGGGTTGGAAAGGTTAGTGGAAAAATTGAAGGGAAGTATTTTTGTGTATTCTGAAAGTTTTGGGGTTGAATGTGCTTATAATGTAAAAGATTTGAGGGCTCATCAAGATTAGATTGATGGAAAAAGGATTGTGTATGAATAAGGAAAATATTTTCTTGAAAAACGACGACATAATAGGTAAAGTTGTCGTAATGTTATCAGGAGGGAACATGTTTAAGTCGTGGAAATAACTCTTCGAAAATGTAGATAATGTAGAATAAAAGTGTGTATAATAAAGTCGTACGATTTGATTCTTCCGAATCTTGCTCATAGTGGAGTTTCAGTGTAGCGGATTGCATTGTCTATTTGAGTCTTTGTTTATGTAGCTTGTAGTTGCTTAAATCTTAGGGTACAAATAATGAGGGGTTTATGGTTTATTAATGTTTGATGTAATAATATATTTTTTCTTTGTTGAGATTATTCAGACATGTAGTTGTACATAAAAGAGTTCAAAGTGATCCATGTTCTACATCTACTATCATCTTGTTACTTCTTTTTGTCTTAACTTTCAATGTTACTTCTTTTTTTCTTCTTTTGCGTTCCCCCATTCCACCTTGTCCCACAGAATTATTCATATCTCCATTATTTTTCTTTTAGACATGGAGGTACTTTAATATTTACCGGAAAAAATAATACAACAATAACATATTCAATAAAATCTCACAAAGTGAGAAGAGTACAGTGCACGTGGCCTTATCACTATCTTGTGAAGGTAGAAAGACTATTTCCGAAAGACACTCGGATCAAGTGAAGCAAATCAAAATAATAATCAAAACAAATAACAATAGTTTAGGACTTGTGAAGTTTTGATGATTGACAAGAAGCCATGGAACAAGTAAGTATAATTGGTCATTAAAAACTGCTTCAAAAGAGTTCAACGTGCAAGAGGACTTTTTGTGGATAAAGTCATGTAAGCAAAAATAAAGGAAAGAAAGTTTGTAACTTTAGATAAACATTAGGAGATCATCATGTGCTGAAAAAGAAGGGTTAGTGTTTGACTACAACACGAGTTCAAGAAGCATGGGAGTCCTTGTGGAGTTAAAAATCTACTTGGTTGTGAAAATAACTATAAATATTCAAGGACTTTCAAAGCGAAATTCATGCACTCATACTAAGAGAGAAAAGGGTAGAAACAAGCAAATAAGCAAGAATAATATTTGAGAGAGTTCTGCCTAACTATTGAAGTGTAATCTAATACAATGAATCAGATTGAAGAACCTATTTCATCCATGCATGTGTCAAACAGTCTTCTATCCTATTAATATGTATTGGAAAGTTTATTGAGTTATAATTTTCATGCTTTCTTAGTGTCAGTGTATTATAAACTGATTTAGGAGTTTAATCTTCGAGTTAGGATAACTCAAAAACTTGGGAACATAAACCTTAGGAGGTTTGTGTGTTTTTAGAAATTAGAGTTAGTTCGTAGGGTTGCTAGATTTTTGTAATCTGATTTCACGTGGAGGAGATTGAAGTGGGTCTCAACAGTGTAGGGAAATTGTTGAACATTATAAATTAGAGTTTATAATTTCTTAGTTTATAGAATTTGTAATCTTTTGTTGAGAGACTCATTATATTTAGTGAAGTTGGAGTTAAATCCTGCAGTCGTGATTTTTTCCATCTTTTGTGAGTCGAGTATTTTACACTTAAAATTATTGTGTTTATTATTTACTGTCTCTACTGCTTCATTGGAACACGTTAGACAACCTGGTCCATCCGTAGCGAAAATCAAGTATAACTCACATGGGTTATTACAACGTGTAGAAATATCAAATAGTAAAGAGAAAGATGGCAACTAAGAGCATAAGTAGTTACTCCCCTAGTCCAACAATATTTATCTATTATTGACTTGACACACAAATTAAGAACTAATAAATAATAGGTGCAATTTTACTATATCATTCTTTGAATATTTTCACTTATAATTTGTGCAATTTTTTGGCCAGTCATTCATTTTGGTGAAACGATTCAATAATGGAGAAATATGCAGGTTAAAAGGGTAGCTCGGTGCACTAAATCTCTCTAGGTGAGGGATCTGGGAAAAAGAACTGTCACACCTCTTTTTTTTCAACTCCAAAAAGAAATCGATTTACTATTCAAAAGGGTTTTTATTATTAAAGTGACAAAAGATTGAAAGTTTGTTTCAAAAAAGGATTATTTTTACATTCAAAATCAGAGTCGCCACTTGGCATAATTTGGTGTGCCAAGTCACCATTGGAAAATCTTTTTCAAAACCATTTGACTCTTGAAACTGATTTGCGAACAGAGATTCCGGCTAAGGAATTCTGTTGACCGAGGAGAAGGTGTTAGGCACCCCTCGATCCCGTGGTTCGATCACGGTCACTTGGTAGAGCGTATCGGATAATTTTGACATTAAGGATGTATAAACCACATAAACACATAACATTCAAGCACACAAACAAATCACCCAAAATTCAAAACCAAAATAATGTACAGTTCAAAATAAAAACATACGGAAAGGTAAAACCTATTCTATTCTAAACTAGTCCTAAACTAAACTCCAACCCACCGCCTCGGGCCTTCGTCACGAACGTCCTCCGGGTACAAAATATTTCGGAGTATTTCCCGGCGAATAAACACAAATACCTCGGGGCATTACCCGGCCAAATGAATACACTTTAGTGCGAGAAAATCAAACTATTCAACAAAATCTCAAATATTCAACAAAACAACGAGTCTTAAACTTTGCTTACCCAACCTACATTGCCTATCCATATCATAAGTTTATCACATTTCATATCAACAATAAATCAAAATTAATCCGAATTTACCCTTTTCATCGATCCCTCAATCCCGCCCCTCATTTTTTATGTATGAATTTGAATTATGACAGTAATTATCCACCCCCAATATCAACGTCGATTTCATGCCAATGACTAACTATTCAGCTAAGCAGCATCGGAACATTAACCAAGTTTATCCAGTCCACAAGCATCAACAGACAAGCACAATATCATCAAACAAATAAAATGAAACTATCGGATCGACATCCGCAATAGCATAAAATATAAAGTTAAGAAATAGACCTCAGTGACTCTGACATTTGATGATAGTTAAACGAACAGTGCCTGGTCCAAAACTCTCGAACCGAACACCTCGACTGACGAACAGATCCAATTCAGTATGGGAAAACGACCTCCGATCAGATTTCCAACTTAAAAAATTGCAATATGACACCCAAACCGAATATTGACTCGACTTGGTCTCGAAAATTCCTGATGAAACTAATATCGATAACAAACCCCGCAATGGATGATCCAAAAAGCTTGATAAAATCTAGCAGAAAACCAAACACCAGCACGATTCAAACTCTGGTGAGTCGCCGGTGACGAAAATGACCAGAACAGCTAGTTGCCAGCTGGATTTCATCCGAAATCGAAGGAAAATAGAAGAAGTTTGGCCGTTTTCAGACCCTCTTTGCCAGTGAGATTCAGGCGAGGACTCGCCAGTCTCCGATCCCTCTCCTTGTCTCTGATCTCCCTCTCAATCAACTCCCTAATCTCTACCCATTTCAGTGTTTTTTTCCATTTTCAGTCCGCTTTACCCTCCTCTTTTCTACTCATTCCGTTTGTGCATCCAATGACGTGCATGAGATGGTGTTGATGATGAAGTGGGTGTGTGGTGTGAGTATGAAAAATGGGAAGAGTATTGTTGCAGTCTCCTCCTCCCAGTGAATGAAAAATTCTCTATACCTATTGTTGCCTGTGTATATCTCTCTGTGTAATTTTGCTAGTGGAGAAGAAAGAAAAACTATGGAGTCGGTGGAAATTGTGTTTTTCAATATGACCTGAAAGTATATTCTCTATCTTAAAAAAATGGTCCCCTTCTTT
Organism: Capsicum annuum; assembly: GCF_002878395.1. NCBI lineage: Eukaryota > Viridiplantae > Streptophyta > Magnoliopsida > Solanales > Solanaceae > Capsicum > Capsicum annuum. The sequence goes on along the minus strand of NC_061117.1, from coordinate 213,280,906 downwards.
TCAATTTCATGCTATATTATGAGGATGATGACTAAATGGGTCCTTTTTGGTTAGGTGTACCCGTAGGTCCCCCCCTTCTTTTTTTGTTGTCAATGTATTGTGTATAATCATGTGTTTCCAATGAGAGAAATAAAACATGAATAGGTAAATGGGGTCACGTGAGTATGGTGGGTTGCCTAGGGGTGAGGTGGGGTATTAAGGTGGTTTATTTTGATTGGGTAGGATGTTAGGATAAGATAAAATTAGTTAGAAGTTATTTTTTTCGTCATTTTGTGGAGGGATTATTACATGGTTGAGGGTACATGGTAGGATAGGGTAAAAATGAGTAGATTGGATTTTGGGAGGGACAAAATTACGTGTCTACATCATGCCCCTCTTTGCATGTAAACAAAAAGTGTTTTCATACAAAGAAGTAGACAACGAGACAGAATTTTGACCTGACCATTATTCAAAGAAAGAAACAAAAGGAAGAAGGATAACCGAGTTGGAGAGTCGAGTAAGGTCCCATCGAGGTTCCGGTCCACGACTCTGTTATTACATCAAAATGAAAATTACAAGTTAAAAACATAAGTGAAATTACAAAATCCTATCTACGCAGCTTTTTTGGACTTTTTGACTTGAGTTTGATCACCCTATTCTTCAGGCGGGTTTCTGACTTGCAATTTCATCACTTGTTGCTTGGTTTTCAATTTTGCTTAACTTTCCATTTATTCGCCCTGTGCTTCGGGCGGACTCTTGACTTGGTATTTCATCACCTTGTTCTTTAGGCGGGCTCCTGACTTGCAATTTCCTCAACTTGTTGTTTGGCTTTCAATTGTTTCACCTCATTGCTTAACTTTCAATTTTTTTACCCTATTCTTCAGGCGGGCTCCTGAAATCACATCAAAACTAAAAAGAAAATTATTTCAAACAAAGATTATTATAAAGAGGCTTCATTTTTTAAAGTAATGTCCTATTTTCTAGGA
>NC_061117.1:213276418-213276941 GCF_002878395.1 Capsicum annuum | reverse complement strand
ATTATAAAGAGGCTTCATTTTTTAAAGTAATGTCCTATTTTCTAGGAGGGTCCTGAACAGAAAGTAAAATCCCATTTTTCAGGAGGGTTATGAACAGAAAGTAAAATCTCATTTTTCAGGAGGGTCTTGAACATAAAGCGAAATCCCATTTTCTAGGAGGGTACTGGACATAAAGTAAAATTCCATTTTTCAGGAGGGTCCTGAACATAAAGTAAAATCTCATTTTTCAGGAGGGTCCTGAACATAAAGTGAAAGTAAAATCCCATTTTTCAGGAGGGTCCTGAACGTAAAGTAAAATTCCATTTTTCAGGAGGGTCCTGAACATAAAGTGAAATTCCATTTTACAGGAGGGTCCTGAACAAAAAGTAAAATCTCATTTTTCAGGAGGTCCTGAACATAAAGTGAAATCCTATTTTTCAGGAGGGTCCTGAACATAAAGTGGAATCCCATTTTTCAGGAGGGTCCTGAACATAAAGTGAAAGTAAAATCCCATTTTTCAGGAGGGTCCTAAACATAAAGTAAA
>NC_061117.1:213262315-213276318 GCF_002878395.1 Capsicum annuum | reverse complement strand
AGGAGGGTCTTGAACATAAAGTGGAATCCCATTTTCTAGGAGGGTCCTGAACATAAAGTAAAATCCCATTTTTCAGGAGGGTCCTGCACATAAAGTAAAATTTCATTTTTCAGGAGGGTCCTGAACATAAAGTGAAATCTCATTTTCTAGGAGGGTCATGAACATAAATAGAAATTCCATTTTTCAGGAGGATCCTGAACATAAAGTGAAATCCTCACGGATGTGCATTTCCAATGGTAGCTGAATTAAGTAAGCGAATTTGCCCCTATTTCAACAAAGAAAATTTGTTAGTTAAAAACTTAGTGGTGGCTTGCAGCACTTGGCTTTCCAGGTATTTTCTCCAGTGTTCATTCCCTTTATGTTGTTTCAGATTGCTGGCATTTGCCCCTACTTTGTCGTGTCATTGACCCAAACTCAAATTATTAAGAGTAACTTCAAAATAAACATAGTATCTCCGCTTTGTCATGCTTCTCAGATAAACCCTTTAAACCTTGGTATTTTCATGAGTTCCCCAACTTTTCTGTCGACAAAACTTTCTGCATGCCTTATTCAGCTCATAATCATGTCTCTTTCATATGCTGACTTTGTCTTGGTTTGTGCAATTGAAGAAGCTGGTATCCAGTTTTGAAATCTTTTCTCACTTGTTTTGATATGGACTTGACTCAAAGACAAGAGAAAAATGACAATGATTTTTTTTATTTGGATAACTGACTCAAGAAAATAAAAATAAAGATAAAGAGAAGAAAGAAAAGATAATGAATATCCCCATTTGATACAAAGAAATGAAAAATTTATCTACAATGGCAATCAACTTTAATGATTATGCCATGCATTTGGATTAAGCTGCCTGATCTTTTTATCCAAACTTTCACCAATTGTTGTTGAGCGAACGACCCTGAAATTGAGTTACTTCCTTGGGTCAATTGCATTCAGAGACCTCATTAGGCTAGTGACACCTTGAAGGATTTTTGCCAACAAGCCTCTCTCATTTTCTTTCTCGGCTCACTATTGCTTTATGGTATCCGTGAGTTTTTTTCACTAACGAGATTCTCTTATTTTCATTTCTCTCAACTCACAGTTGTCTTACGGTGCCCGTTAGGGTTTTCACCAATAAAACTCTCTCATTTTATCTCTCTCAGCTTACTACCGTCTTATGGTGCCTGTGAGAGTTTTCACCGATAAGACTTTCTCATTTTCATTTCTCTCCTAATTCCTTATGCTGAGGAAGACAAGTAGTTTCCAAAATGCTTCATCATATCCATTGCATGCTTAGCCTTAGCATTCTCAAAGATTGATCTGAAGGTCTTTCTTTGGTTGTAATTGGCTTTTGGACAGGGTTAGAAAGAAAGGATGGCATGGGGCCCAAACGATACTTGAAGTGGGGTGAGACTTACAACTTTTGGAATCGACTCAAATATTTAGGATTAACTCATTCCCCAATTTTTTTTGACTGGGAAATTCTAAATTTTTATTTGGTTGGACCGAGCCCTGAGTAGGGTAGCCTACGTATCTCACTCTCGAGAGAGGAGAATCAGGTTATGCGTAGTTCTGGCAGCTTGTTTTGCATGATTTAGACTTTTGATTCTTTTTCTTTTATTGACACTCTTTTCTCTTTGGATTTTTCTGACTCTATTTGTCTTGGCATTTTTTTTGGACATATTTTATTTTTCTTCTTTTTTTTTTTGAACTTTTTCTGACTCTATTGTTTGATCGACACTTTTCTTTTGAGCTTTGCTGACTCTATCTTGATTCCAAAAGAGGGGTATGAAAGAAAATAGGACTAAAGCTCAAATGGGGTAAACAAAGGATGACACGATGTTTGGATAGCAGAATGAAATGTCTTCGTCATATCAATCCATAAAAATATAAGTACATATCATGCAATATAAAAGTGAGAGATGATGATCATTTGTGACATTTTTTAAGCATTAAATTTAACTGAGTCTGAGCATCACTACTCTTGCACTTTGTTCAACATATCACTCCACTTTTGTTGTACATTTCTCACATCAAATGACTCATGCTTTCATGGAGCTGATTTTCTTTCTGTTCACGCAGCCACTATTTGACCTAATTGAGCCATGTCTTTCAATTGATGACCAAGTTATTCTTGTGATTCTCAAAATAATTGCCTTAATTTTCCAAGAAGGCTTGAAATTGTCCCCAAATGTCTTAGCACTCTACCTATTTTCTCAGATGCTCTCTTTTTCTAACTTTAACCCTCTGATTCAATGTTCATGCTTGAATTGGATTTTAAGATCTGACTGAAAATTCCGTAAGCATGTCATATCACTAGAGTCAACATAAAATGTAATGTGGAAAGAAAACAAACAAAAACATATTTAAAACACAAAGGATAAAGGGACACTTCATTTAATTAAAATAAAAGATAGAAGGGTTTGAACATAATGACAAATTGACAAAACAAGATAGATCCCGAACTACAACCCTGAAATAATTTTGATAACAGAAAATATAACAAAACAAACTACCTGACCTCTTCCTAGTAGGGAGAAGGGTGACTTCTCAATTGTTCAGCCTGACATCTTAGCCTATGGTTTGAATATCAGCATGACTAGAGTTATCCTCACTGTCAATGTTCTGCACCATAATCAATTTGTTTTGAATCATCTTTTCAATTTCTATTTTTAAAGCACGACAATCTTCAATACTGTGACCCTAAACATTAGAATGATATGCATATCGTACATTAGGATTAAAACCTCTTGAATGCGGATCAGGAGTATACCCAAGGAGAGGAGTGATCATGCCTCGCTGTGCCAATCTCTGAAATAAACTGGCATATGACTCTCCAATTGGTGTGAAACTATCCCTCAATTTTTGGCTCATTTCATTTTTTAACTTGGATCGAACATCGGGCCTAGGAGGGCTTTGGTATGTTAGGGAAATCAGAGAATGACTTTGAGGAGTTGGTGCACGCCATTGTGGGTAAGGAGGGAGTTGAACATATGGTTGTGCACAATATACTAGATATAGAGGTGGGGAAATAGGGTATAATGGATTTTGGGAGTGATTATGGAGAGCTTGGGTATGAACTTGGGCTTGAAACTGACATCAACGACGACGTGGTCTTCTTGACCTTTCCTGGTTTCCAACTACAATAGCAGATGTATCTTTCTCATTCTTTTTCTCCCCAACACTTCCTGAACCCTTTTGAATTGCTTGAATAGTCGCTTTCAATGTTGCAAAACTCATAATACGACCAGTCTTAATTCCCTCTTCTATCATGTCCGCCATTTTGAGGACCTCAATAAACGGCTTGCCTAACGCAGGTAACAAATATTAATAATATGTTTCATCTTACGCTTGAATAAACACCTCTACTATCTTACTTTCTTTCATTGGCGGCCTCACCCTAGCAGCTTGTTCATGCCATCTGATCGCATACTCTCAGTATTCTTCTTCTTCATACTGGTTAGGAATTTTTTGTCAGGGATCAACTACACATTGTATTGAAATTGTTGCACAAATTCATTAGCTAGGTCATACCAACTAATCCACTTGTCGATGTCTTGGTCAACAAACCATTCCGAAGCTAGGCCTGAAAGACTCTCCTCGAAATAAGCCATGAGTAGTTCTACCTTTTCTCCAGCGCCTCTTAATTGGTTACAATAGCGCCTCAAATGTGTAATTGGGTCCCCGTGTCCATCATATTTCTCAAATTTTGGCATTTTAAAATCAAGAGGGAGATGAACACTCGGAAACATGCACAGATCTTTATATGAGACACTTTTGTACCCCCCAAGTCCTTGAAGATACTTTATATCCAGTTCCAAACTTCTAAATTTTATGGTCATTTTCTCTTGTACTTCTTTCATAATAGGCTTTTCAGCATTAAAAGAAAATTCAGGCAGATGAGTGTAGCCATATGGACCAGTCGACTTAAATATGGGCTCAAAAGTATAATGCTGATCACTAGAAATATTCATTAAAGGGTCGCTCGTAGAGTGAGGAATCATAACAATTGGATTGACATTAAAAGCAGGAGCTTCAGACAGGGGTGGAAATGCAAAAACATGAACAACAGGTAGAGCCGAGTATGTGATAGCTTTGTGTTGAGGAGTAGGGAAATGAATATTGGAAGTGTTTGGATAGTGTTGCCCCGGAGCAGGTTCCGATGCATGCTGTGGTGTGTCAACAAAAATAGGAAATTGTGTATGTGACACTGGAGGCAAGTTAGAAAGATGTTCCAGATTATCAGCGGAAAATGGATGAGGTGGAAATCTATTATCCCAAGCTTGATGCATTTGTATCATTTGTTGCCTTAATTTTCGAATCTCTTCATTAGCTCCTAAATTCTCATTGCCCGAACTCCCTATCCGATCAGTGACAACAAACTCAATATCCTTGTTGGCCATAACTTTCTCTGCGACTTGGTGCAATATGGAGGACCAACCAAAATGCCACAAACCAACCACCTTAAACTAACTGAACAAGAGATAGCAAATACGTTAGAAATTAACACTTTTTTTTTCAAAACCTCTTTTTTTTTGTTTTTGAAAAGGTCACTAAATCCAAGAAGGGCGCCTATGTATCTCACTCCCGAGAGAGGAGAATCAGGTGTGCGTAGTTCGTGAAGTCTTGCCAAAATGGCCAATTAATTCTTTTTCTTTTTTTTTCTTTTTCTTGAAACTTTAAAAAGAAAAGGAAATAACAAATTGTCGAGAGAATTGACGAATTTTTTTCTTCTTTTTGCATTTTCAAGTTTAAACTCCCTATACAAAATGAAACCTATGATTACTAAAGAATTTTTTTTTTTGGATTTTCGATTTTGAATTTCATATAAAAATGAAACTTGAACCTATTAAAGGAATTTTTTTTTGTAGTTTTCTTTTAAAGATGTATATGAAACACCTACTCTAATAAAGAGTGAAGAAAATCTTTTTTTTTTTTTTTTGAATTTTTATTATAAGAACCAAAAACCAAAAATAGGATACCTACATATCTCTCTCCCGAGAAAGGAGAATCAGGGGTGCGTAGTTCGTCCAACTTGGACGACTTATGATTGAATAACAAACTAGACCCTGACTTGAGAGATACGACTAAAGATAGAAGAATAAAATCTTTTTTGGGTTATTAATTAGAAACTAACACCAAAAACTATGAAAGAAAAAATCTTTTTGATATTTTCATTATATAAGATTGTACAAAGCTCCTATTGAAAGGAAAAAATATTTTTTGAAGTTTTCGAATTGTGAATAGTTAATAAAAGGAAAATCTTTTTAACGTTTTTGATTTTTGGGTAAATGAATGTAAAAAGTAAATATATATATATATATATATATATTTAAATTGTGAAAAACAAAAGTCATAAAGAACCCTAAAAACTACCGAATCTCTTTTTTTTTCACTCTTTTATTTTCTTCCTTTTTTCACAATTTCTTGGCTACACATTTTGCTTCTAACTCATACTTTTGCCCAAATTAGTCTGTCAAATGACCTTGTTACCCTCAAAGATGCAACATTTAGCACGTAGTGATGTCTTAGAGGTGAGTTTCCTACAAAGGACCAAGTGGGTCCCGCTAGGTCTAAATATGATGTAGATAAGCATGACCTAAAGGCTGATCGACGCGGGGGTTTACTAACAAGGCTGTTCGAGGGAACGTATGGTCGATAGTGGCTGCTTTAGCTTTCCACCCACCCCATACCAGCCAACGGCTCCCCCTCCTAATCTAAGGGTGACTCAACAAGAAGTCGTGTACACAGCGTGCACAACGGACTTGTTGCAGAAAGAATGACTTGGGTTATGCACATGATGCCAGATATAAAAGCGGTAACACATAGTATAAATACTGTAAAAAAAGAGCACGAAAACACTCTACAATGATAAAACAATAACACAAAATAACACGAACAAAATGTTTATACACCTATAGTGCCAAACTAAGCTGATACAACTCCAAAAAATAAGCTCGAATTCTAAAATGCTCCCCAGCGGAGTCGCCAGAGCCGTCACACCCCTTTTTTTCCAACTCCAAAAAGATATCGATTTACGATTCGAAAGGGTTTTTATTATTAAAGTGATAAAATATTGAAAGTTTATTTCAAAAAAGGACTATTTTTACATTCAAAATTAGAGTCGCCACTTGGCATAATCCGGTGTGCCAAGTCACCATTGGAAAATCCTTTTCTAAATCATTTGACTTTTGAAACTGGTTTGCGAACAGAGTTCTAGCTAAGGAATTCTGTTGATCGAGGGGAAGGTGTTAGGCACCTCTCGATCCTGTGGTTCGACCACGATCGCTTGGTAGAGTGTATCGGCTAATTGTGACATTAAGGATGTATAAACCACATAAAAACATAACATTCAAGCACACAAACAAATCACCCAAAATTCAAAACCAAAATAATGTACAGTCCAAAATAAAAACATACGGAAAGGTAAAACTTATTCTATTCTAAACTAGTCCTAAACTAAACTCTAACCCGCCACCTCGGGCCTTCGTCACGAACGTTCTCCGGGTACAAAATACTTCGGGGCATTCTCCGACGAATAAACACAAATACCTCGGGGCATTCCTCGGCCAAATGAAGACACTTTAGTGCAAGAAAATTAAACTATTCAACAAAATCTCAAACTTTCAACAAAACAATGAGTCTTAAACTTTGCTTACCCAACCTACATTGCCTATCCATATAATAAGTCTATCACGTTTCATATCAACAATAAATCAAAATTAATCTGAATTTACCCTTTTCATTGTTTCCTTAATCCTGCCCCTCATTTTTTATGTATGAATTTCAATTATGAAAGTAATTATCCACTCCCAATATCAACATCGATTTAATGCCAATGACTAACTATTCAGCTACGCAACATCGGAACATCAACCAAGTTTATCCAGTCCACAAGCATCGACAGACAAGCACAACATCATCAAACAAATAAAATAAAACTATCGGATCGACATCCACCATAGCATAAAATATAAAGTTAAGAAATGGACCTCAGTGACTGACATTCGATGATAGTTTAAAGAATAGTGCCTGGTCCAAAACTCTCAAACCAAACACCTCGAATGACGAACAAATCCAACTCGGTATGGGAAAACAACCTCCGATCAGATTTCCAACTAAAAAAAATAGCAATATGACACCCAAATCGAATATTGACTTGACTTGGTCTCGGAAATTCCTGATGATCCTGATATCGATAGCAAACCCCACAATGGATGATCCCAAAAGCTCGATAAAATCTAGCAAAAAACCAAACACCAGCACGATTCGAACTCCGGTGAGTCGCCGGTGACGAAAATGACCAGAACAGCCAGTTGCCGGCCGGAATTCATCCGGAATCAAAGGAAAATAGAGGAAGTTTGGCCGTTTTCAGACCCTCTTTGCCGGTGATATTTAGGCGAGGAATCTCCAGTCTCCGATCCCTCTCCCTGTCTTCGATCTCCCTCTCAATCAACTCCTTAATCTCTACCCATTTCAGTGTTTTTCTCCGTCTTTAGTCTGCTTCACCTCCTCTTTTCTACTCATTCCATTTGTGCATCCAGTGACGTGCATGAGATGGTGTTGATGATGAAGTGGGTGTGTGGTGTGAGTATGAAAAATGGGAAGAGTATTGTTGCAGTCTCCTCCTCCCAGAGAATGAAAAATTCTTTATACCTATTGTTGCCTGTGTATATCTCTCTGTGTGATTTTGCTCGTGAGGAATAAATAAAAACTATGGAGTCGGTGGAAATTGTGTTTTTCAATATGACCTCTAAGAATATTCTCTATCTTAAAAAAATGGTCCCCCTCTTTTCAATTTCATGCTATTATTATGAGGATGATGACTAAATGGGTCCTTTTTTGTTAGGTGTACTCGTGGGTCCCCCCTTCTTTTTTTGTTGTTAATGTATTGTGTATAATCATGTGTTTCTAGTAAGAGAAATAAAACATGAATGGGTAAATGGGGTCACGTGAGTGGGGTGGGCTACCTAGGGGTGAGGTGGGGTAGTGGGTGGTTTATTTTGATTGGGTAGGATGTTAGGATAAGATAAAATTAGTTAGAGGTTATTGTTTTCGTCATTTTGTGGAGGGATTATTACATGGTTGAGGGTACATGGTAGGATAAGGTAAAAATGAGTAGATTGAATTTTGGGAGGGATAAAATTACGTGTCTACATGAATCAGACCACAAGGATCTATCATGTGCAGTCTCTCCTTACATTTTTGCAAGGGACTATTTCCACTGTTTGATGTAGGTTAATTTAATATTCCACTTTTAGGATCACTTGCACAAGTTGCAGAAAACATTAAATAAAGGAAGAATGATGAAATATCGGGCGTATGAATAAGTCACACGTGATAAAATCTACTAGCCCATCCACTTCAAAATTACTTCAGACATTACCTCAGGCTCATGTGGTTGAAGTTGTGTCAATCTTTACTTGAAATTCAACCATATGAAATCGATCCTCCAATTTCAATGAAATGCATCATTTTAGTCTTCTTGTAGTATGGATATCAACTGATAATATTGTACAAAAGGTCCCTTTAAGTTTTTGTTTTGTTTGTGCATGTAATTTGAACTTTTTAAATAGTATTTTTTCTCATAACTATGAAAATCTCACAAATTATGAAAAATATTAAAAAATTTTAATTCTTATAAAATGCTATCAAATGAGTAAATCAGTGGTCATAAATAGGATATTATAATATCCTAAAATACTATATTGATAAATTACACATCTATATTTTCTTTATATAAAGATCCACTAATCAACAAGTATAGTAGCTATTTATTATACTATATAATCATTTTATATGGTATGGATAATCTCTTCATTGTGAGCATGAGACGAGTGTATCACATTTTTATCATTCATGATTGCTTCTTATAAATTCATTAATCAGGATATATATATATATATATATATATATATATATATATATATTAAGATGAGTGTATATTGAACTCAGAACCAAAATAAGCCATAAAATTTTAAAGATGATCAAAATAGGCCACCTATTTAATAAGTTACCAAAATAGGCTAAACTTAATAAATTATTATGTTTTCCACTTTTTTCTTAATGGTCAACTGACGGAAATGAATAGTAAATACAGTTTGTAAAACGTAATATTTTATTACGTTTTTCACAAAAAATAAAAATCAAAAAAGCAGTGTGTTGTCACAACAATTTTATGTCAAATCATGTAGTTTGTAATAATTTATTACGTTTTACAAACACTGTTTGTAAAACGTAATAATTTATTACAAACTATAAACAGTGTTTGTAAGTTGTAATAATTTATTACAACTTACAGCTGTTTTTTTGTACCATGTCACATCACCTTTACTTTCCCCCACTTTTAAATGTAGCCCACCCCACCCACGTAGCTAACTCTCAAATTGGACAAAGAACAGTAATACTACTTTGAACGTTAGAGATTTTAAAAAGAGAAGAATATTCATATGCTGAGTTAATTAGAATAAGTTTTAACTATCAATAAAAAAAGAATCTTTATTTTAATTACCAAGAAACTCGGGCAAGTATGCCAGAACAACTCCTTTTCCAAACTATTTTGCCAAATACCCAAAAGTTTTAAAACATTGGTCAAATACCCACGTAATTCTACCTCACTATCAACTTTTCAAACTTAACAATTTCAGCCCAACTTTTATAATAATTCACTTTAACCCAATACTTCCAACTTAATAAATTCACCCACAAGTTTCTAATAATACACTTCAACCCACTCCATCATCCAACATTATATATACAAAAATATTTAGGTTTTTCAAAAATATTAATTTTTTTTTCCAAAAGCTAAAAATAGAAGGTAGTTATTTTTTCCTCCAAAAAGCTCCGATTCCGGCCACTTTTCCGGCGTTATTTTTCAGCGATTAGCTGCAAATCAGTTCACAAACATCAATAACTTGTCCATTGCATCTATTGTTACCCCATTTATTTTCTATCTTCTCAAACATACTTTCCACCTTTGTTAAAAAGCTTTAAATCACTCACATTACTCAAAACCACTTTTGAAAGTGCATTATAGCATTTCAGGCGACTCCAAGTTCATTTCTCTATTCCATAAACCCAATAATCATTGATTAGAAGCAACATTTGCAATTTCAATTTTTTCTACAGATATCTGTAAAAAAATTGACCCGTCATCGTCAGTCATAGACCATGCATATAACCTGATATAGACCGTAAGCATAATCTACCATCGAGCAAAGCTTAATTCTAGGATTCTATTGCAGAATTTGTTCTGGTTTCTGGTGATTTCATGGGAGAATGGGTGGAGACTCCCAAATGTTGGAAATGGAGATCATTTACCAAGGTGATAATTCCCATTCCTATTCGCTGCAAGAGTTCGTACGACAAATTCATTGCAAACGTAATGCAGAGCGGTGATTAGATTGCGCGCCGAGCGACGTGGTTATTAGGTATCTAATGCATTCTAGGGAAAAGGTGAATCCTACGATCATAAATAGCGATGTACGTGTGCTGAAGTACATAATGGATGCTGATACAGATGACTTTAGGCCTATTTTGAGGATAAATATGGTTGAAAGGTTCTTTGAAGGACCGCTAAACTCATCAGCACCCCCACCACGACGCTCGAAAGTTGACAATGATTTGATCGATGATGATTTGAATGATTAGAAGAACGGTGGTGATCATCCAATTAATATGGAAGATGATTCTATGAATATGGAAGACTTTTCATTGGACTCGCAAGATGATGAAGAGGACTGTGGAACGGTATCACAACTAGGATACTCTTTCTCCGACGGAACCAATTTCTGTTGTGGTCAAACATTCGTCGATAAGAAAGAGCTGAAAATGCTACTAAACGCAGCAACGGCGAAGCATTCTTTTGATTATTATATGGAGAAGAGCTGTACGAAATTGATTAAGGAAAAATGCTTATCTCGTGGTTGTGGCTGGTTGTTGCAAGCAAAAAAGTATCATAAAAGCTGGTTGTTGAACATGCCACCCACAGGCACAAGAAAGTCTCATTCGAATTGATTGCTTCAGTATGCGTAAATCAATTTCGAGATGTAAGGGTCCAAGCATAAGAGAAATTCAAAGAATTATATTTAAGGAGTTGCGTTGCAACGCAAGCTATTGGATGTGTTGGAAAGGAAGTGTAATTGCAAAGAACATCATTCGTGGGACACCGGAGCACGGATATGCTTGCTTGCCGACTTTTCCCCATATGGAGTTATTGAATTCCGGGTCTTCTTACTTTATCATGGTAAACCGGATGGATGGATTGTTCGTTTACTACTTTTTAGCATTCGAAGTTTGCATACGGGGATATGCCCACATGATAAAGGTAATTGCCGTCGATGGCACACATTTGTATGGAAATTATGGGGGCGTTCTGTTGAGTGCCATTGGACAGGACACTGAAAATCATATCTTTCCAATTACCTTTTGTGTCATTGATAAAGAGAACGATGCTTCTTGGACCTTCTTCTTCCAGAAACTGAAGTCTATCGTAGAAGATGAACCAGATCTATGTGTCATCTCTGATAGGCACATTAGCATCGCCAATTCCTTCTCCCATGTATACAGTTGTGCACATCACGGACTTTGCATGAGGCACCTCGCTGAAAATCTTTGCGTAAATTTACACTGCGGAGAACATTTTTATCTATTCTAGCCGCGGCAAAGGCTTATTCCTTTGATGAGTTTACTGATAATTTTACTGAATTGAAGAGTAAGTGCCTCGAGGTAGCACATGTCTTTGAAAATGTTTTTGGTTTTGAAAAATGGAGTAGAGCACACTTTTCGGGCAATAGGTACAACGTGATAACCACAAACATTGTCGAGTCGCTCAAATCGATTTTGATGGATGAACGGGTGTACCCCATGTCGTACATATTCAATTCAATTGATAGAAAATTTGGTGAAAAATTTAGGGAGCGGCATGCCTTTGTCGATAGTAAAGAGAACATATTTGTGACTTATGCGAAAAGTATCCTAAGGGATAATAAGAGCGCGAGCGATTTATTGTATGTAAGTAATCCAAACAGGGTTCTCGACCAGTATACGGTGTTCAGCAACGGCGTCACTTCCAAAGTCAATCTCTTGAAGATGAGTTATTCTTGTCGAAAATTTGACTTGGTGAAAATACCGTGCGAACATGCAATGGAAGCTTTGCGAGCAAAGTATGGCGATGGTGAAGGTTATTTAACACCATATACAACTACTCTTTGCCAATTTATAAAGATGAAAGTTACCTCCCCGCATACTCGAAAGTAATTAACGTTGTCCCACTGGAGGTCGAATGGACTGTGTCACAGGAATCGCTAGACACTAAAATTTCTCCACCCCCTACGATACCAAACTCGGAAGGAAGAAATTCAAATGCACTAAGGGCATCGGTGAGACACTCAAGTTCAAAAGGAGGAATAGGTGTTCAATATGCAAGAAATCTGGGCACAAAAGAACCACGTGTAGAATGGCCATCAAATCATAAATAGGCTTTTTTTAGCTTCAGTTGTAAAGCTACTGTTTTGGTGGCTAAATGTGCCTTTCTGTAGATTTTAACCTTCAGTTGTAATAGACCTAAATTTTTGTCTGCGGTAGACTACATAACGTCTATGATGTATATTTCCCAAGGTTTACAAAATACTACGTATTGGTTATATTATTCCTTATCTAACACGCTATCTTCGTCATTTTCTCGCCTTATCTCTCCAATTGATGCAATGAATCATTACTTCCCTTGTTTCTTATTCTCATTTAATGAAAAGCTATAAAAAAGTCTGTTCAAGAGAAAAACCACTAGTATACGCAAGCCAAACATTTTTTCTTCTCAAACACGTCGACTGACCATTGGGTGGACATATGAATGGACACCATCTATATGTCTATAAGTACAGGGCCTATTTGTACGTAACCCTTCACTTGTTACTAAACCCAAAATATCAGAAACCCTCTTCTTATTCTTCTTCTTCTTCTTCTTCTTTTTCTTTTTGTTCTTGTTCTTGTTCTTCACCCAAAACTGAAATCATGCCTGGCCTTAGAATTGACCTTCGGCCAATCAGATGAATCCCCCCTTGTTACTATGATCTGTTGCTTCTTTGAAGTGACTTTGACCATCTTTTCCATGGCCTGGGAGAAGATCGACAGTATTTAGAGCGTGAGCTCCGCCAAATTGCTCATTTTCTCTGAGCAATTCTGGAGCGTCTTGAAATGAATGGCAACGACTACATCACCCCCCACCATCCCTATAATTTAGTTTACTTTGTTATTTTAGTTTATGTTTGTAAGTTTTTTTGGTTTGTTCATTGCTGGAGAAGCTTTCTTGTAGGATCTTGTTATAAGAAAGCTTCTTCTATTTCCCCCCTTTTGCTGTAGATATTATTATGTTATGTAATGAACAAGTTTAATATAAGTATGTTTTAGTTTGTTTTAACATTGTGTTTACCATCTTTGTTGTGATCTTTTTTTTTTTATGTGGCGGTTATTCTTCTGTACAAACAAAAACTCAAATTAAATATGTATGCTTTATTCAAATTACAGTACTGTAGCTTAGCTTGAATAATTTTCGAATGAGTAAAAAGTAATATATAATCTATCATCAATTGTATACTTAGTCCTTCCTCGACTGGACATATCAGTTGATCGTAGACCATGTGAATCAATGAGTTATCGGTTAAATTAAAACAGATAATAACATATTTTGGGGTTGGTGGAAGAAAATAATTTAAACAGATTATCACGTGTTTTGTGGCTGGTGGAAGAAAATAATTAAATTAAAAAATAATTTAAATAGATAATTACATATTTTTTAAATAGATAATCACATGTTTTGTGGCTGGTGGAGGAAAATAATTAAATTAAAAATGATTTAAATAGATAATGACATGTTTTGGGACTGGTGGAAGAAAGTAATTTACTTAAAGAAGATTTAAATAGATAATCTTAGAGTGGTGGTGACACTTAATAGACCATCGTAGATCATGACCTATGTCAGCCATCGATTAGTATGGTCTACCGTAGACTTACACCTTTAGTAGTGCATC
>NC_061117.1:213240847-213262215 GCF_002878395.1 Capsicum annuum | reverse complement strand
ACATACTCCTTCCATCACTACCCTTAAATCAAAAGAGTGTGGAATTGATAGTGGTAGAACAATTATCATCCTCAATACATACTTGTGCTTTGACAAACATTACTCTTAGGATATTGAAAATTCAACCACTACCCATCCACACACTCCTTAATTCACCTCCCCAATTTGTTTAAGCTGTAATATTATTATGTGACTTGTTTACTCTCCTCCACATCTGTAGAAATTCACACTATATTTATTTTTAATTTATTTATTCATTTTTTAACTACATTCAAGTGATGGTCTATAACAGTGTACATAGATCATCGTGGTCTATGCATAATCATGATATCAATCGATGCACTATTAAAGGTGTAAGTCTACGGTAGATTAGACTAATCGATAACTGACATAGGTCATGATCTACGACGGTCTATTAAGTGTCATCATCACTCCAAGATTATTTATTTAAATATGTCATTATCTATTTAAATTATTTTCTTCCACCAGCTCCAATACATGTGATTATCTATTTAAATCATTTTTAATTTATTTATTTATTTATTTATTTATTTTTAACTACATCCAAGTGATGGTCTATAGAAGTGTACATAGATCACCGTAGTCTACGCATAACCAGGATATCAACCGATGCACTACTAAAGGTGTAAGTCTACGGTAGACCAGACAAATTGATGGCTGACATAGGTCATGATCTACGCTGGTCTATTAAGTGTCATCACCAGTTCAAAAAAAAAAATTACTTTTTCAATAGTAATAAACGACTACTTTCTGTAAGCCATCAGTGTTAACACTTCGTTTTTACTTCATATATAAGGTGTGCATCCCTCATTATTTTATTTCATTCACTTTGTTTTGTTTTTAAAAATTCTACAATGTCGCAAGCATTTCAAACATTCAATTCTAAAAATACTCTAATTTGTCATTGTGGGAATGCGGCTGTCTTGAGGACGTCACGCACAGATTTAAATCTAGGTCACAAATTTTATAATTGTGCAATTGCGAAGGTGAGCTCTGTGTTTTTTTTTAAAAGTTAAGTTAATCGTTATGTAATTATTATTTTTTCCTACGATAATGGCACGTGCTCATTTTTTAAATGGCTTGATGAGCTATCTCCTGCAATCAGTCCATCAACGTTGAGTCCGGGACTCGAGACATCAAATTTTCAAGGCTTGACAAAATTTAGTCTACTACAAAGGCTCCAACAATGCGAAGAAAATAAAAATTTTCTCATGACTTTGTTCAAAGAAGTCGAACAACAAAGGGATCACTTTAAAATATTGCTACATGACACCCAAATAGAGAGGGATCAACTAAAATAAAAATTAATTTTGGCCGAAGAAAGGGAGAATGTTCTAAAAATGATGTTATGTGCTATAATGCTAGTATTCGTTCTTTGAAAAAGTATAACATGGATGTAGTGATATTGAATAAATATTAATAGTTCTTTTTTTCTATAATGTTAATACTATTTTTGATAGAATCATAGTCGATTAAACAATACGTCAACTTAAATTAGACCAGCAGGGTAATGATAGACAATGCATACGGTTTATGAAATATTAAGTAAGCAGTCTATGATATCAAGCATACAATGTACCAACTATGACCACACCATGCATATTCAAATTCCAAGCCACAAATCAGTTTGACAGAAACAGATTCAGTGCAGAATCATAACAAGTTTCATAAAATAAAAGAATAATTGTCTTATCCTACTTCTAGATCCTACAACCTTCATATTTGTGAAATAAAAAAAAATTATCATATCATAACAGCTATGATTCAACAACACATTAAATAGCTTAGGATTCAAATGTATTTTTCCTTAAGTTCCTCATCAACACAAGTGTTACTGTTGATTTCATCAACAATGTCCATAACCGCATCTTTTTGGTCAGCTTCAGCTCTTTTTTTCTTAACAGTTGCAGTTGTTTTTTTCATTCTCACCTTCTTCTCCTTCCTTTTCAGCTTGTGCAGTAGCTGGTGCTTCTTCAGTTTCCTTTTCTTCTACACCTTTTTCTATTACTTCACCTGCAGCAGCTGTTTCTTCCTCAACTTCTTCTTTTCGTTCACCTGCTACTTCTTTCTCAACTTCTTCTTTGTCATCTTTGTCAGCTTCTTCTTCAATAGTTTTTTTTTCTTGCCTTCTTGTTTATCTGCTGCCACTTCTTCTTCTGTTTCTGCAGCTGCTACTTTTCCACCTTCTTCTTGGCTCTTATCTTCTTCATCATCCTTTTTTTCTTCTTCTTCTTCTTTTTTCTCTTCTGTCACAACAGCTGTCAACTCATCCATTTTGCTTTTTTTTTCTCCTTCTTCATTCCTCTCCGATTCACGAAGGTCCACATGCACTGTATCATCATATTACAAAGTATTACTAGTATTTAAAGCTGAAAATTCATTAGCAACATTAATTTTTGAATGAAGTTACCTCACTCGTGTTGTCGCTCATCCTTTTCCTTTTTCTTCATTCTTTTCTCTTTGATATAGGCAACAATATCAAACACTGCTTCTTCGAGCGCAACAACATGCTTATGAAGATCTCCAGGGGATGAGGTTCCCGCTGAATCTTTGGAGGTGCTTAGAAAATCATCATCACCAATGCATACTCCAACGAGGTTACCACTCAAATCCCCATCATCATCACTGTCCTCATTTAAAGTAAGGACAGTCACCCCTTCTAACTCTTTCTTAAAGCCATCGAGGATGTTATTCTTCTCCTCATCTGTATATGGCTCAAACATAATCATGTACTTCATTTTCGTCTCACAAACAGTAGGGATGATGTACGGGTGCACGTTCTATAAAATATCAATTAACAATTACACAACACTTGATACAACGGTAGTATTATTGCATAATAGAAAATAAGTTCATACGTCGATAACTTTTCCTTTATACTTGAATGGGTCGCCTTCGATTATCTTGTCACTTTTTGTAGTGTGCCATATGAGGATGCGAGGAATGGGAAAGGGCTCATCCATTGATTTTCCAGCAAATTCTCCAAGATGAGGAAAGGCCTCATAGATCCAAATCTGTAAGCAGTACAACAGTAAAAAAAATAACTCAGAGTCTATGATAGAGTATAAATAAAATAAGAATCTACGATAAACTCACTGAAGGGTTTATGGTATATACCATGAATTCCTAGGGAAATCCAAATAGAGCATAGGATGCCTTCTGCTTCTCATCAAATACTTCCTTCTGCTTCTTCAGGTCACTTTTCTTCTTTAGATAGTCCATGGTCATTTGAAATGTCTCTTTCCTCTACGGATACTTCTCGAAGAAACTCAACGAATTGACCATTCAAATCAATTTTGTGTCGACAACCTTCGTCTAGTCTTTTGCAAGAAACATGGTGTGCAAGAACCACAGTAGACATCACTTGAACTTCTGTTCCTCGTTCAAATTATTCCCTCTGATCAGGTGTAACAAGTTGGCTGCCGTGATGTTTTTGTCCCCCTTTGCTAACACCTTCTTCATTTTTGATTCATTAGGGTATGATGAGCAGTTCAGCCCCATGATCAAATAAAACTCTTTCAAGTCAAAATAGGCAGGCTTGTTGTTAATGCTGAACCACATCTCATGACGCATCTTATCGATCCTAACACGTTGCAACAACAAATAATGGACCAACTTCCCATTTAACTTGAGATGTTCCGGCAGGTTTCTCAAGTGTCCAAAACAAGACTGCTTGAATCTTTTCTTCAATTCTTGATCGACAAGAGCTTGCTTAAATTCTTGATAAGCAGCCATTCTTGATCTGACCAATATCTTTGTCGGGAAAGATTCGACCTCGTCAATTATCATTCAAAGGTCATATCGTTCTATGGAAATGAACCTTGAAAGATATGACACGGACAAGGAATCATTATCCCCATCATCAGTATTACTCCCACTTTCTTTGCTCTCTTCACTGTCACCATTGACACTCTGCTTGGCAACATGTTTACTAGAATCGACTTAGTTGCTTATCTCTTTAAACTCCGAATCTGATTCGGACACTGATTCTTCAATTTTCTTCCTTTTTGAGACATTTCCAACTACCTCAGCTCTTCTTTTTCTACTACTACCAGCGGTACCGGCTTTGCGTTTAGGAATAATGTTTTTTTTTTACCCTTTTTCAACACAATCTACACCTGAAGAACAAATCTCCCATTTTCAGTTCATAGACCACAAGTCTATCAACAGAAATAACTCAATGCTTAAATAACCTCCCCTCCCTCCCAAGAAAGTTAACAAACACCCCACCATTAAACAGTTCACTACTCAAACATACAATAACTGAACCAAAATCCAACATGCAATATCAAAACACAACAATTGCTAAAAATCAAACTAGTGCACCTAATCAAACTAATTAGCTATTAATATTTCAATTTTCACTATTTCAGCAATCATGTTTTAAAAGAATTTCATACGTCTTAAAATTGATTTCAATCTAGGAAATTCTCATTTTATAGACCACGGGTCTACGGATAAAAACAGGTCACTGTTCAAATCAAAATGCCAAAATAACTCTTCAAACAACAATTATCCCATCATTCAACACTTCATTGCTAAAAAACACCGCGACTAAATCAAAACACCAAATTCGAAAAAAAAAAATTTCCTACATCACTACGAATCGATTAGCAAAAAAAATCATTTAAATGGATCTAGAAATGATCGAAACTTGATTTTAACTAACCTTGCGAAGCAAAAACGACCCCTTAGCAGCTGGAGAAGAAGACAAAATGAAAATGACGTTTTTGGGAGAAGTAGTTTCAAAAGCGGGAGTTGAGAATTGAAGAGGAGAGAGAAAGTGGATTTTTTTTAATATTAGAATAAGTGGAGGGTGTTAGGTGTATTATATTAGATTTGTAAAGTTGTAAAAATGATGAATTGGTCCCTTGACCGACGTCTGGGCCACACTTTTTCTATTTTTTCTCACTTTTTACATCCTAAACCTAAAAAATAAATCAAAAAGAAATTAAGTGGATATTTGGTAAATTAGTTTTGGAGGGCTCTTCTTCGCCAATTATTCCCAAGAAACTCCAACAACAAAACTTGCATTGAAGAGCATAATGTTGAAACAATCATCAATTCTTCTACCAATATTTTGGCCATATATAGCAAAACGCCAAAACCCATTAAACGATTCGACTCAAGTAATAAAACAACCTCTAAACCTACAAAAGTAGGGGTAAGGTCTGTGTACACCCATTGACATTTTTATGGAGCCCGAGCAGCATAGCTTGTGGGATGAAAAACTAGTAAAATAACATGAAAAGATAGGGTGGGAGAGTTCTACGTGGGGTGGGGTGGGTTACATTTAAAAGTGGGGGAAAGTAAAAGTGATGTGACATGGTACAAAAATGCACGTGTAAATTGTAATAATTTATTACAACTTACAAACACTATTTTGGTTTGTAATAAATTATTACGTTTTACAAACAATGTTTGTAAAACGTAATAAATTATTACAAACTACATGATTTGACATAAAATTGATGTGACAACACACTGCTTTTTTATTTTTTATTTTTTTTTAGAAAACGTAATAAATTATTACGTTTTACAAACACTTTTACAAACCGTGTTTACTATTTATTTCATCAGTTGACCGGTAAGAAAAAAGTGAAAAATATAATAATTTATTATGTTTCTCCTATTTTGATAACTTATTAAATAAGTGGTCTATTTTGATCATTTATTTTAATTTTATAGCTTATTTTGATTCCGAGGTCGTGTGTCTAAAAGTAAAAAATATAATAATTTATTATGTTTCGCCTATCTGTTCTAAATTGTATTGGAAATGTATTCACCCTTTTCCTAAAAAAGAGAAAAAAATCCATAAGTAGCACATTCCTAGTTATCCATCCTAATAAATTAGGGAAAAAGAACAATTTCTATCCTTATGAGAAAAAGAAATTAAATCAAGCGCACCTTTAATTTTTTTTTTCCCTATAAAGCACTGGGAAAACCTCAATTATCTGCATTGTGTCTTAAACAATTATTATTAGTACAGGTGCCGGGTTCTCCTAGGGTTTAACAAACAATTCCTCTCTTTGAAGAATAATAAAAATAAATCCAAACCCTTAAACCAAAATACCAAAATCAAAGAATTCAACATCTTACAATTTACCTAAAATCAAGAAAAATGGATTTACAACAGCCTCAAAAGCCATAACAACATGCTCAACAGCAGCAACAGCCACAGGCTCAACCTGAGATTGGTAGTGTAGCACAACTACTTGCTGGTGGTATTGCTGGTGCTGTTAGTAAGACCTGTACTGCTCCCCTCGCCCGCCTCACCATTCTTTTTCAGGTTCAAGGTATGCATTCAGATATTGCAGTATTGAGCAAACCCAGTATATGTGGTGAGGCAGTGCGTATTGTCAATGAAGAAGGATTCAGGACATTTTGGAAGGGGAATCTGGTCACTACTGCTCACAGGCTTCCTTATTCCTCCGTCAATTTCTATGCTTATGAACACTACAATAGTCTATTGAAATCAATTCCTGGTCTGGATGCAGGTGCAGATATTTTTGTGCACTTTGTTGGTGGTGGATCGGCGGGAATAACTGCAGCTGCTGCCACCTACCCATTAGATCTTGTCAGAACAAGATTAGCTGCACAGAGGAATGCCATATACTATAAGGGCATCTGTCATTCTCTTTGTACCATTTACAGAGATGAAGGCTTTTTTGGGTTGTACAAAGGGCTTGGTGCTACATTAATGGGTGTTGGACCTAGTATAGCAACAAGCTTTTCTGTCTATGAGGCTTTGACATCTTACTGGCAGATTTAGAGGCCCGATACCGATGATCATTCTATTGCAGTCAGTCTTGCTTGTGTGGAAGTCTGTCAGGAATTGCATCTTCCACTGCAACTTTCCCTTAGGATCTTGTCAGGCGAAGAAAGCAGTTGGAAGGAGCAGGAGGACGTGCACATGTGTACAACAGTATTGGCATAATGGGAATGTTTAAGCACATAATCCGAAATGAAGGCTTCCGTGGCTTGTACAGAGGAATACTCCCCGAATACTACAAAGTAGTTCCTAGCGTGGGAATTGTGTTCATGACATACGAGACACTGAAGAAGCTTCTATCGCAAGGGCCTTTTGATTCTTGACCTTTACAGTTCTGCACTTGTCCAGTTTAATATTTTTTTTGATAAATAAAGCCACCTAACCTAGTAAGGAAGTATGGCAATTATTATTAGTATTAAACGAGATAAGTTTCGTTCACGCAGTGGCAAATTTTTTGGTTGTTGCTATTAGACTTGTTTTTTTGTTGTATAGCCATTGAAAATCACTTGTGTCCCACATCAATTGTATTTCTAGATATTTAGGCTGGTTAAGTTTGTTCATTTGGTTGCTTCTTGCAAAAAGCAATTAGTTTATGTAAAGAAAGTATAGGTGAAAGTAAAACATCTTTCATTTTGTCTTAAACATCTATCTTTAATATAGACACCAAGTAAAACAAAACGTAACATTCAAAAAGAAAGCACTATTCATAGAATCTATGGAGTTCAAAAGAGGCGATCATGTGGAAGTAGCAAGCAAAGAAAATGGATTTCTTGGCTCTTATTTCGAGGCAATTCTGATATGTTACTTAGCTATCAACAAAAAATACATTCTGGCCAATGAATTTGTAATAAAATAATTTAATGTGATCCATGTTCTATCTCTACTATCATCTTGTTGCTTCTTTTTGTCTTAATTTTCTTTTATATTTAATCCTTGTGTCGGAAATTGGTGTTTTTTTTTTTTTCCTCTTTTACATTCTCCATTTCCCCTTGTCGTCCCACGTAATTTTAGTATATCATACACAATTTTATCTTATATTTTAATATGGGGTCATTTCCACTGCTTGATGAGGCAGATTGCAGAAAACATCTAGTAAAGGAAGAAAGTAATGAAATATTGGGCTTATGAATAAGACAAGTGATAACATCTACAGACATTACCCCAGACACATAGGGTTGAAGTTGTGTCATTTTTTACTTGAAATTCGGTCATGTGATATTGATCCTTCGATTTCACTCAAATACATCATTTAGTCTGCTTGTAGAATAGAGATCAACTAATAATGTTATATAAAAGGTCTGTTTCACATATGACGTGAAATCAATATATATGAAGTTTAAGTTTTTGGTTTGTTTGTACATGCAATTTGAACTTTTTAAATTATATTTTTTCTCATAACTATGAAAATCTCACAAGTTGTCAAACTATTAAAATTTCTCAATTATTATAAAAGTTATCAAATGAGGAAACCATAGTTCATAAATAGGATATTGCAATATCCTAAAATACTACATTGATAAATCACATATCTCCATTTTAACTACTAAAAAAAAAGGAAAACCGACCACAAGTGGTCGGTTTTTTCCAATTTTCGATCATAAAACCGACCAAAATTTGTGGTCGGAAAAGTAGCGGTAGCTTTTTAAAAACCGACCACAAGTGGTCGTTTTTTTTTTTTTAAATATATTTATTTTTAAAATTTATTATTATTTTATTTAAATTAAAAAATACTTTTAGGAAAAAAAAAAGGCGACCACAAGTGGTCGGTTTTTTATAAAATTAATTTATTAATTTTAATAAATACCGTCTACATGTGGGCGGTTTTTTATTAAATTAGTTTATTAATTTTATAATAAACCGACACTTATGGTCATTAATTAATTAATTAATTAATTTAAAACCGACCACTTGTGGTCGATTTTTAAATTAATTAATTAATTAATTAAATTTAAAACCAACCACTTATGGTCGATTTTCTGCAAAAAAAAATATTGAAAAACCGACCACTTGTGGACATTTTTTCTGAAAATTTAAAAATAAAAATAAAAATGAAAACCCAAATACAGCATGCAACAACAACAATGTACAACAGTAACCAAAATAAAAATACAACAACAAAAACCAAATGAAACTTTTTAAAAGTGTACGACACATATAAAATGTCCAAGAAAGGAGAGTACGAACAAACTACAATAATAGCTTCAAACAACAAAATGTCTAAATTTAAAGTACAAGACATACAAAAATAAAAAAAACTAGCAGTCATCATCATCGACTTCGTCCTCGTCTTCCATATCATCATCTGTGCTGAAATCATCCAGGGGGCCTAGACCTTTTGCAGCCCGAACTGTATCACCAGGACACGGAGGAATAAGCCCCGCAGTCTGAATGAAAGAACTTAACTGCTGCTACCGCATCCTGATTTGTGATGCTGTTACCTCCTTCGTCTTCTTTTGCCTCACACTCTGTTCAGCATACCTCTCTCTCTGTTCAGCATACCTCTCTCTCTGTTCAGCAAGCTCTTCAGTGAGTTGAGAAACCATATTTTATAATCTTACAATGGTTTCTGTATCAACCGAAGAGGTAGAGTATGTAAGGCCGGACGAACACCTAATATTATCGCCAAAAAATTCTGTGTGGCATCCGTAGAAATGGCCTCTATTTGCAGGACCCAAAACTTTTGTCCATAACTCATTCCGTACATGCTGGGGTATTGGGTCAGCCTGACTTTCAAGAGGTTGACTACTACGATACTCACCAATAAGATGCCTAAATTGGTCCTATATTCAAAGTAAAGTTAATACTACAATCAAAAAATACTAAAGTAGTTATAATTGAATAATATCAACTTTGAGAAAAAGATTCATAAATTCAAAATTTATTTCTTACGTGGACAGTTTTTGCACGAGGTTCAACACAGACATCTTCATCAGTTGGGTTCTTTTTTTTTTTTTTTCAGATGAGTCTCCTCGAAAATCTCATCAGTTGGTAGTTTCCTACCCTTTTCTTTTTCCTGTATATGAAAAAATTATCAATGTTTAAATAATAAGAAAATCTAAATAGAAACAAAGAATTAAAACTGTAAAAGTTACGTACCAATTTTTCCTTCACAACAAGAGTACTTCTGGCACCCGCAGTATGTAGGGAGCCACCCTTGGATGATGTCCGGGCTTTCTTTCATTTTTTTTCTCAACAATTGATATTTTGGGCTATTCGAATGGAGCTGATACAGTGGCCACATGGGTTCAAGAATCCACTTAGGTTTTACCGATTTCTTTCGGGCATAATCCAAGAGATCGTTAAATCTGGCTCTACATCTTATGAAAAAGTTCTTCTTTATAAGAAATTCATTTGCATCATCCCACCAGTAAAATTTCTACAACCAAAATATAATATTCAATCTTGTGTTCTTACAAATTATTAATAAGTAGTCGATAAGTTAAATCCTTACCTTAAATTCTTCAAACATTCTCTCCCTGTCAAGTTCTGGAACCCTTTGCCAACTGGTCCAGTAGCCGTTAAAGTGCCGACTAATGCATATTCGCGCCCTTTTTCCGACTCCAGCATTCTTCCTAAAATAGTAATGAAAAAATGAGTAATGTTATTATATTTAGAAATTTTACCCTCTCGCAACTGGAATAATATAAATCCGCCCAGAATCATCTATGTCTTCTGGCTGCCTAGTAAGTGATGGTGGATGTACTGGCATGGGCGGATCTGAAACACCAGATGGAGTGCCTCCAAGCCGAAGATCCGACAACCCAATAGATCTAGTAGAATCACTGTGCGAACTGCGTGATTGCTTCAGGAGAGTATTGATAGTATATGTCTGGAGGGGCTAGCGACCGTTCGATAGTACTATACTGGTGGTGGCACGGTCATAGGAGCAGAATGGGTCGGTATAGACCTATGTAGTGGCCCCATATGCGTAGGAGTAGGTATCGAATCCTCGTACGACCTAGAATATTAGGGTCGTGCTGACTCGTTAGCACACCAATCCTCAGATATGTGAATACCTGTCAGTCGTCTATAAGCAGGAGGTTGTTTTTTCTTTTTTAGTTTAGTAGTATCAACCTTTTCCTTACCTCTGTCATCTCTACCTGACATCTAAATATGTTAAGTTAGCAAGTAGTTAGTTCCTACAACATGAATATATATTTATAAGAAAACATTCCAAGTAAGTAATTTCAAGTTACTAATTCACATTTCAAATCGCTCCAACAACACGAGATATAGACAAAAATATTTTTATTACTATATAAATCATGAAAAAGTGGAAACAACAAACTTAAACAGTATATTACATATCAATCTTAAACAAGAAACATAAAGGTAAATATATAGTACAAATCATAAAGACATCAATACATAATAAATACAACCTACACAGCTAATCCTCCTCTTTTGAAGACTCTCCACTAAACCATTCACCCTCTTCGGAGGTGTCCTTATATCCTACCCACTCAGCCTCTTCTTTAGCAATATTAACTTCTTCAAATACATTTTTTTAGGTGATTCAAACCGTCCACTAATTCAACGTCCACTAGCTGGTGATTAATCTGCATTTCATTTTGATACGCTATCTCCAGCATATTCTTAACTTCCACCCGGCCTATAGGCTTTGTTTTGATTACAGCCTACCATTCATACTTGTCATTGCGCAATGGATAAGGAGCATAATACACTTTTTTAACATTTTGCACTAGAACAAATGAATCGTAAATAGGATACGACCTATTGTGTTTCACTTCAATGATGTTTTGCTCCTTATGTACTCTTGTGCCTGCTGTGCTTAGATCAAACCACTTACATCGAAAGAGGACAATATTTTTTATTTAAAAAACAGCATACACCAGTTCTAAGATCTCGTATATGATGCCAAATTAATCAACATCATCATCACCCTTAACCCAAACACCACTATTGTTTGTTTTCCTTGACTTGGAGTGTTGTTCGGTGAAAAAATTAAATCCGTTTACTTTGTATTGGGACATTGCATTAGCTTCGACTGGACCCAAAGAAATATCTCTCAAGAGATTATCGTATGCGTCTGCATTTGGTGAATGGTGCACCTAAAATTATCATACATATATATATTTTAGTTGAGGAATGTGTAAATGTTTAAACTTTGTAAAAACATTAATACACTGACGAACCTCATTTTTAAACCATGATGCAAAGGATACATACACTTGATTTTCGTGGAATTGAGTCTTAATGAACTGAATATCCAACATGGGATACACAATTAGTTTCTTTAAGGGAATGAGTAAACAAATAAGATATGTTAAAATTTTAATCTCCTTACTTCAGAAAGGGCTCAATTTTGGGGCAATTCAGCAAGATATACAAAGTTGCTGATTTGCGCTCCGTGGGAGTGAGCCGACAAGGTATGATTTTTTTAGCCTTACAACCAGATTGATTGAAAATTAATATCGATTGCAAATGAGGCTTATTCACATCGTTCTGATGACGATTCGATTGGTTTCTTGAACAATTAACTTCATCACGAAAGTAGTATGAATAAAATTGAGAAGATACTCTTGCAAGATATGCCTCAACTATATAGCCTTCCACCCTATGTTTGTTTTTAGGACCCCTTTTTAATTTTCCAATTTCCCTTTACAATATTAAGGTTAGATGTTTACTATCTTTAAAAAAGATATGTATGTATTTAAATATGTTGCAAATGCTTACCGTTCAAATGGATACATCCACCAGTTTGAACTGGACCGCCTAGCTGAACATCATGCACAAGGTGAATGTGAAGATGTTCCATCACATTGAAGAACGCTGGTGGGAAAATCTTCTCCATCTTGTTGGTGATAACAACAATATTACTCTCCATTCGCGCCAGATTTTCTTCTGTTAATGTGGTGGCACATAAGTCTTTGAAGAACAAACTGATCTCTGTTATTGGTTTCCATATATTTTTAGGTAAATCAATAAAAGTAATTGGAAGTAATTGCTCCATGAAAATATGACAATCATGGCTTTTCATTCCATGCAAGATTCCTTGAGTCATATCAACCCTCTTTCCCAAATTTGAGGCATATTCATCGGGCATCTTCAAACTTTGAATCCACTCACATATTTGACGCTTTTGGTTCAACTTGAATGTAAAGCTAGCCTTGAGCTTAAGAACATTGCCATTGGGCCCTTGCTGTAAGTGTAATTCTCCGCGGTTGCAATATTTTGGTAAGTCAAGTCTGGCCTTAGGATTATCCTTTGTTTTGCCGTGACATCCATAACTGTGTTGAACAAGTTGTCAAAATAGTTCTTCTCAGTATGCATGGCATCAACATTATTTCTAAGTAAATTATCTGGCCAATATTCTAACTCCCAAAATATACTTTGCTTAGTCTAGTTATGCGAAATACCATATCCACCAAGCCTGTACAATCGTTCCTCGCTGGCTTTAGGCAAATCTTGAACTATTTCCCAGACGTCATAACCAGACAACCTTGGAGGTGGACCATCATGTTCCCTTCTATTCCTTCTGAAGGCATTCTTGAGTCTCCTAAATTCATGATCAGGTGGCAAGAAACAACGATAACAATCAAACCATGAATTTTTTCTGCTAAGTCTCAATGTGAAAGATTTTGTTTTTTCCATGCAGTATGAACAAGCCAGCTTTCCAGCTGTCATCCAACCAGACAACATTCCATAAGAAGGAAAATCATTAATAGTCCACATTAGATATGCACGCAGATTGAAATTTTGTTTAAGAGATATGTCCCAAGTTTCAACCCGCTCATGCCATAAAATTTGAAGTTCATCGATCAAGGTTGTAAGTAGACATCTATTCCGCTTTTTGGATTACGCGGGCCAGGAATAACACAATTCAAAAATATGTAGGGACTAGTCATTAACATTTCAGAAAAAAGATTATAAGGAATGATAAATACAGGCCAACATGAATATGACGCGCCACCAACTGAAAAAGGAGAGAACCCATCCGCACATAATCCCAATCAAATATTTCGTGGCTTAGCTACAAAATCTGGATAAGTTGCATTAAAATGCTTCCAAGCCTCTCCATCAAATGGAGGACACATAACACCAGTGGGCCTTCTATTTTTACTATGCTATATCATATGAGGAGCCGAACTATATGAAGCATACAACCTCTTCAACCTTGGTATAAGAGGTAGATAATGCATCGCCTTAATAACAATTTTATTTCCAGTAGAACCACGCTTATATCGAGAGTGCTGACAAAATTTACAGAACTCTAGGTTAGCATCTTCCTTAAAGTATAACATGCATCCATTTTCACAACAATCAATTCTAACCAAGAAGAGACCTGACTTTGAGACCAATCTTTTTGCCTTATAGAAAGAATCAGGAACCTCCAAGCCGGGGTCAACTGACTCTTTAATAAAGTCTATAATTGAGTCCATTCCTTCTTCTGCAATATTCCAGTTAGATTTAATACTTACTAATCTAACAGCAACAGACAAACGAGAGTGCGAACACCCATCAAAAAAAGGCTGACTAGAAGCATGCAATTCTTCGTAGAAATTGCCCGCTTCGCTATTAGGAACATCTTCAACATTTTCCCTAAAGTCAACCCCGTGTTGCATCCCAAAAGCATCGTGCACCATTTCTGTCATCCTAGTATCTTGATATTCATTATGCCTTGCAGACCTACTACTTTCTCCAATAACAAAGTTATTTTACGCAACATCACCATGAATACTATGCATTCTTAAAAAGTCCTCGTGAAACCCCTTTCTATAAAGATGTTTCTTTATATCTTGTTCACTTACAAGATTTATACCATCACATCTAACACAAGGACAACGAATTACCCAAAAACGTGTACAAACATCAAGTGTCTTAGCATGTTCAACAAATCTTTTGACACCCTCAACAGATTCCTCCCTAATACCCATTCTATTACCATTGTTCCGGTGATATATCCGGCTATAATCAGTTTCCATCTACGCAATCAATCAGATTAAACCAATTAGATCAAGTCACAAAAACTTAATCATTTTCAAGCGACTAAGTAACCTAACAAACCACATTCAAAACAACAAAATCCCATTCAAAGTCCCTAGATTTAACCATTTTCAAGCGGCTAAGTCACCTAACAAACCACATTCAAAACAACAAAATCCAATTCAAAGTCCCTATACTTAACCATTTTCAAGCGACTAAGTCACCTAACAAACCACATTCAAAACAACAAAATTTCATTCAAAGCCCCTAGACTTAACCATTTTCAAGTGACTAAGTCACCTAACAAACCACATTCAAAACAACAAAATCCCATTCAAAGTCTCTAGACTTAACTATTTTCAAGCGACTAAGTCACCATCCAACTACATTCAAAACATCAAAATCCCATTCAAAGTCGCTAGACTTTAACCATTTTCAAGCGACTAAGTCACCTAACAAACCACATTCAAATTAATAAAATCCCATTCAAAGTCCCTAGATTTAACCATTTTCAAGCGACTTAAGTCACCTAACCAACCACATTCAAAACAACAAAATCCCATTCAAAGTCCCTAGACTTAACCATTTTCAAGCGACTAAGTCACCTAACAAACCACATTCAAAATAATAAAATCCCATTCAAAGTCCCTAGACTTAACAATTTTCAAGCGACTAAGTCACCTAACAAACCACATTTAAAACAACAAAATCCCATTCAAAGTCCCAAGACTTAACCATTTTCAAGCGACCAAGTCACCTAACCAACCACATTCAAAACAACAAAATCCCATTCAAAGTCCCTAGACTTAACCATTTTAAGCGACTAAGTCACCTAACAAATCACATTCAAAACAATAAAATCCCATTCAAAGTCCCTATACTTAACTACCAAATCACATTCAAAACATAAAAATACCCTTTAAAGTCCCTATACTTAATCATTTTCAAGCAACTAAGTATCAAAAAAAACCACATTCAAAACATAAAAATACCCTTTAAAGTCCCTAGACTTAACCATTTTCAAGCAAAAAAGTAACCTAACAAACCACATTCAAAACAAAAAAATCTCATTTAAAGTCCCTAGACTTAACCATTTTCAAGTGACTAAGTCACCTACCAAACCACATTCAAAACACAAAATCCCCTTTAAAGTCCCTACACTTAACTATTTTTAAGTGACTAAGTATCAAAATAAAACCACATTCAAGAAACCATCAACAACAATGCTAGTGAATCGCACAAGGCCACATACAACTTCACTAAACTTCAATATGAACAATAACAAGAAGATAACAACAATGCTAGTGAATCGAACAAGGCCACACACGGCTTCACTAGACTTCAATATGGACAGTGAAAGAAATATAACAACAATAGTGAATCGCACAAGGCCCCTCACGGCTTCATACCTTTGATATTTACCTTAATTTCTTGATATTTCAAAATGGCAGCTTCAATCTGCTTATAGATTCTCTCACAGGAAGCTGCAATATCGAAAATGATGAGCTTAGCGTATTAAAAGATACACTACTACAATTTTCTCCAAAATATCCATCTACTTTATGCAAGATATTACTCATTACTCATTTACAAAATTATTTTTAGTAAATGATGTCAATATTTAAAAAAGTTTACAAATGAACAATTCATAAGATTGGAGATGTCATATTAAAATATACAATTAAGACTATACTAATAAAATACAACTTAAGTATACTTCTACAAATATTCTTGAAGTTTCCTTTTTATAATTTATATATTAGTCCTAATTACCAAAGGAACAAATAAAGAACAAGAAATGGGGAAAACTAAAATATAGTAGTTTATCCTCAATTTCTCCATTTTCAACCACAACATAAGAACTAGGGTTTCAAAAATCAAATTGAGTGAAGTAGTTAACTCAAGATTCATCCCAATTCTGCATATTTTTCATTACAATCTCAACATTCTTCACTCAATTGCCACTCAATTTCAAGCTATCGACATACTACTATTGCCACTGATTTGGAGTACACAAACAAATTCAAAAAAAATTAGGGAAAGGAGAAATGACGAACCTTATCAACGCCAACTGATTTGGAGAAACCAAAAATTGCAACGAAAATTTGAAATTTGGGAAACTGCTAGCGAGTGTTTGGGTTGAGAGTGGAAACTTCGAGTGTGTGTTCTTTTCTTGGTGTTGTTTCCCGTTTGTTTTGTGGGTCTCTGCTATCAATTGGGAATTTTAATTAGTTGGGTGGGTAGGGTCGGGTTAATTAGTAATAGTTTCTTTTTAAATTAATAGGAAAACAGACCACGAGTAGTCGATTTTCTGAAATAATATTGAAAACCGACCACGTGTGGTCGATTTTTACATTTTCCTTATAAATTAAATTTTAATAAACTACAATTAATAAATTAATTAATAAATTAAAATAAATTAATATTAAATTTTAATTAATTATTTTTTTTAATAAATGCTATAATATTATAACAATATCCAATTAATTTAATACAATGTTTATATATATAAATCAGATAATTGGATAATTTTATCATCACATAAACACGAGTAGTATATTTCCTCCAACCCATAATAATATCAATTAATTTTGTAAATTATGATAAATTTTTGGATAATCGAAATATATAAATATCACATACACGATTATCTGGCAGTCGTTCAAAATTCAAAGCAAATGATAAGTATATGCCTGTTTCATTATTCAATTTTCTGTCTCCCTCCCCTACTTCCTTTCTCCCCCCCTCCCCCATATACCTCACAATACTTGCCTTACATTATTACAACTTCAACAATATACGTGTGTCTACATTATATTGACACAAAATAGTATATCTATTTCATCACTACACGAGATATACATATATATAAATATATTCAATTGGCTATCAACATTCAAATACGTATACATCACATACCCGATTTTACTATCCCAGAATAATATATAACGTATTTCACAGAAACTCAGTTAAATTATCGGTTCGTTTATCTTATGTCATTAATATATACATACCTATATATACATACACACACACATATATATACCTATACATCCGCACACACATATATATATACACACACATTATCGACTATATCAATACGTACTATATACATCACATACGTACACGAGTTTCTTATC
Source organism: Capsicum annuum (assembly GCF_002878395.1). Lineage (NCBI taxonomy): Eukaryota > Viridiplantae > Streptophyta > Magnoliopsida > Solanales > Solanaceae > Capsicum > Capsicum annuum. Next base: position 213,244,335 of record NC_061117.1, on the reverse strand, counting down.
CAATAATATAACGCGACGTATTCATATATGTACTATATACATCACATACCCGATTTTACTATCCCATTGTATTTCACATATACTCAAATAAATTATCGGTTGATTTATCTTATGTTATTAATATATCATCGCTATAGAATATGTATATGTTATATATATACATATAACAAACACATACATCTACACACTATCGACTATATAATGTTCAAACTACGTAGTATATATATCACATACGTATACAAGTATATTATCCAATAATATAATGCGATGTGTTTCTTATACATATTTAGATTAGTGATCGATTAATTATATTGGATTAACTTAATATATTAGGTTTTGATTATATATATAATTAGGTGTTACTTAAGATTATTTAATTTTTAATTTTTTTACTTCAAAAACCGGCCACAAGTGGTCGGTTTTGTAAAAGTATTTTTAATTATTTTTTATAAAAATCGACCACTAGTGGTCGTTTTATTAAAATTATTTTTTAATTATTTTTTTTATAAAAACCGACCACTAGTGGTCGGATTTTTTTTAAAAAGTAAAAAAACCATTTTAAAAAAACTGACCACAAGTGGTCGGTTCTTATGTATATTTTAAAACTTATTTTTTTTTAAAAAACAGACCACTCGTGGTCAGTTTTATTATTTTTTTAAAATTTTATTTGTTAAATAAATGATAATTATTATTAAAATTATTGTAATAATTATTTTAATTTTTTAAAATATAAAACCAACCACAAAAAAAAATAAAAAAATAAAAAAAATTCAAACGTGGTCAATTTTACCAGTTTTTTTAGTAGTGTTTCCTTTTCTAAATAGTTTCAAATGTACATAATTTTGAATTTTATAAATATTCACTAATCAATAAGAATAGTAATTATTTATTATTTCATATAATCATTTCACATGATATGAATAATCTATTCATTGCCAGCATGAGATGAGTGTACCACATATATTTCACATGATATGAATAATCTATTCATTGCCAGCATGAGATGAGTGTACCACATATTTAACATTTTCATAATTGTTTCTTATAGATCCACAAATCAGGATATATATGTACCAAATTTTAAGATGAGTGTATATCTGTTCTAAACTGCAATATTTTAAATATATTCACCCTTTTCCTAAAAGAAAAGAGGAAAAAATCCATAAGAAACATATTCCTAGTCATCCATCCAAACAAATTACGAAAAAGGAGAACAATAGGGCATTCAGTTGGTTTGGTCTGATTGTTTAATATCAGTTCGGTTTATCGGTTTTCGGATTGGCAAAAATGACATCCGTAACCAAATCAAAATAAATTTGGTTTGGTTCGATTTTTCCAAATTCGGTTCGATTATTTCGGATTTTTATTTCGATTTGAAATATTAAAGTAGTTAGCCCTTCTTTTTCATATCTAAGCATTTAAAATTGATGGATTTTTTTAGAAAAATTATTTTTTTCAAATCTGTTTTTCATTCCTAAATATAAATGACTATAAATAACTCAACATGGATTAAACGAAATGAAATAATCATAAGCTTAACATAATACATAACGTCATTAATCATTACATATAATATAACCTTGCATAAATTGTCTACAAAACAATACAAAACTCATAAAAATAGTCCATGAAACAACATATTTTCTGCATAAATAGTCCATAAAACAGTCCAAAGTCACCAAAATAGTTTATAAAATATTTGAGTCACTAAAACAATCCATAAACAGCCTGCGACGTATGCGAATTTGCTGTTAAATGTTAATTGTGAATGTGAATTACTAAATATTATATATATATATATATATATATATATATTATTTATTTATAAAATTTTGGTTTTTCGGTTTAACCTTTTTTTTAAAACCGAAAACCAAACCGAAAAACCAAAATTTTAAAATTACAAACCGAATCCAATCCGAAAAACCAAAAAAAGGAAACCAAAATTAAATTTTGATTTGATTTTTCAATTTTTTCGGTTTAAACCAAAATATACCCACCCCTAATCCTAATCAGAAAAGGAAATTAAATTAAACCCACCTTAATTTTTATCTGCATTGTGTCTAAACCATTTATTTTTTGTATAGGTGCAACTAAAGCATTTTTGTTGTCTTTAACATCTATCTTTAATATAGACACCCAGAAAAATAAAACGTAACATTCAAAAAGAATGCACCAATCATTTGTGAAAGAAGATGGATTTCTTGGCTCTTATTTCAAGGCAATTCCAATGTCACTTGGCTATCAAAAAAAAATACATTGTTCAATACTTGTGAAAGATGATTTTTCTGGTCCGTTGGAAGAAGTTGTTACCCTCCCGGAACTCCGGCCCGTTCTGCCAGAGATTGAGGTGAATGAGTTTAATTTGTGTGATCGAGTTGATGCTTTTGATAATGATGGATGGTGGGTTGGAATGGTTACTGCAAAAATTGGAAGGAGGTATGCTGTGTATTTTGAAAATTTTGAGGTTGAATGTTGTGGCCGGTTTTCGAAATAATTAAAAAAAACTATTTTTGAAATTAAAGTTTAATAAATTACAGTTAATAAATTAATAAATTATAAAAATAAGCTAATAAATTATTTATCATGTGAAGGATTTGAGAGTTCATCAAGATTGGATTGATGGAAAACAAAAGAGAATGAAATCAGTGTTTGAAAAAAGACGGTGCTAAAGTTGTTGTCATTAATCGGGAGATTATGAGTTAAGTCGTGAAAACAACTTCTTGTAGAAAGTGTAGTATAAGACTCCATTTATATAATAAACCCTTGTGATTTCCCCCCCCCATATATTTATTATATTTGAATTTTGTTTATGTAGATTGTAGTTGCTTAAATCTTAGGGTATAAATAGGGGTTTATGGTTCGTTCGTGTTTGATGTAATACATCTTTTTTTTTTCTTGAAATTGTAATAAGATAATTTAATTTGATCCATGCTCTGTCACAATCCGACCCGAGGCCCTGGTCGCTATGGGCATCCCAAACTACGAAGGCGCGAGAGACCCCTGTCTCTGCCCAACCCACTATTGATATTGTCCGCTTTGGGCCCAGGCCCGCACGGCTTTAAAACGCGTCACTAGGGAGTAAGACTTTCTTATTTATGTACTCAGCATCCCTCCAGGTTTATTTTGCTGATGTTAGACTCCTTTCTAAGTTGGGTGCTACATACACCCCCCCTTATGGACTCAACGTCCTCGCTGATGTTTGCCCCACCGAATGAACTCCTGTCACGACCGGATCCCGAACCATGAAGGCTCGAGAGACCCTTGTCTCTGCCCAAACCACTAGTGATATTATCCGCTTTGGGCCCAGGCCTGCACGGCTTTAAAACCTGTCACAAGGGAGTAAGACTTTCTTACTTATATACCCAGCATTCCTCTTATGTTTTGCCGATGTGGGACTCCTTACTAAATTGTGGTGTTACATGCTCTATCTCTACTATAATCTTGTTACTTCTTTTTGTCTTAATTTTCTTTTTATCTAATCCTTGTGT
>NC_061117.1:213204868-213237847 GCF_002878395.1 Capsicum annuum | reverse complement strand
TTGTTACTTCTTTTTGTCTTAATTTTCTTTTTATCTAATCCTTGTGTCTGAATGTGGTGTTTTTTTTTTTTCTCTTTTACATTCTGCATTTCACCTTGTCATCCCATGTAATTTTGGTTTATCCTACATTTTTGCATGGGGCCATTTCCATTGCTTGATGTGGGTTAATTTAATAGTCTAATTTTAGAATCATTAACACAGGTTAAGAAAACATCAAATAAAGGAAGAAAGTGAGGAAATATTGGGCATGTGAATAAGTCACAAGTGATAAAATCTACAAGCCTATCCACTTCAAAATTACTTCAGACATTACCTCAGACACATATGGTTGAAGTTGTGCCATTTTTTACTTAAAGTTCGGTCATATTATATCGATCCTTCGATTTCACTCAAACACGCCATTTAGTCTTCTTGTAGAATGAATGTCAACTAATAATGTTATATAAAAGGTCTGTTTCACGTGCAATATGAAATCACTTTATATGAAGTTTAAGTTGTTATTTTCTTTGTACATGCAATTTAAGTTTGTCAAAATTGTATTTTTCCTCATAACTATGAAAATCACACAAGTTGGTGAAAATTATTAAAATTCATCACAAGTTTATTTTCACCATTAGAGCTTTTTCATAGCTTTCCTAAGTCATTTATGACCTGCTGGAACTGATAGTTCGGTTACCAGGTAGTTTGTTGATTTTTAGAACCAATTTCCCATTTAGAAGTCTTCGTCGATTCCAAATGGCCGCCAAGTAAAAACTTCAGTAAAATAATTTCGAATGCAAATTTTGACTGCGCCAGCAACTATATAATATCAATTTTAGGATAATAGACCCTTGGTTAGGATCCCACAACACCCGATCTCATTTCGACCCATTAGTCGAAAAGTCAAGAATCGGAATATATGAATGTGGAACCCACAAGTGGCCTAAATGACCTCGTATGAAAAATTCAACTTCACCAGTGCATTCAAAATGTTGAATTTAGTGGGGTTACATAGTTTGTTTGCGAAAAACGGAGTCCGAATGAGTTCGGGAGGTCAAAAATAAGTTTTGACCTTGCAGGCCCATTTAAACTCGTATAAAAAGCTCTTTAGGCTGATTTTTGGGGCATTATTCATTTCTTTGGGAACCCTAGCAGCCATGAGAGAGTGTTGACAAAAAAATGAGACTTGTGGGTTGATTAAGAGCTTGAATAACTTGTGTAATCCATTTTTTTTGCTAGAAATCTAAGGTAAGATTCCTTCAAAATTGGTATTAATTTCTTGATTTCTAGACCCAAAAATCCTAAGTATTTTACGCTCAATTGTAGCCACAAATGTGATTGATTTACTCAAATTTCTTGAGGGTTTTAGCTCTCTAATGATATTTAGACTATGGATTGGTATCGGAAACTCATTTTTCAAAAGTGGGACCCACTTGAGGGTTTGGTGTCATTTTGGACCCGCGACATAATGGCGCCATAATAGGTGTTTTTGTTCTTATAGTGATGCTTAGATTATGTTGTTGATAGCTTGGCTCGTGAAATAAGAAGCTTCAAGAAAAAGGAAGGCAAAGCTTGTTGGTTCATGAGCAATTGGACTCAAGGTAGGTTAAGCTTGCTTGTAGATAGATTGAGATTGATTGTAGTATAATTATTGACATCTTGTGAGATTGGGTGGGGTCTTAGATAATAAATGGATGATTGGTGATACTTGAGATTAGTTGATTATTGTAGGCTATTAAACTTGTAAAATGTGATGCTTGACCTTTAGCCTAGAACCTTAGGTAGTTCTACTTGTAGTTTCATTAATAGTCTGAGATACTCTAGTTGCTCTAAGAGTTGTGAATGATGTTTTTGGCTAACCTTAAGAGTATGTTAACCTAGATATGACTAGTTATGAAATAGCCTTAGCGTTGGAATGACTTAGAAATAATACTTGAAGAGAATTTTCCCTTATAAGCCTAGTAATGATTGATAAGCCCTTATGGTGTGACTTAGATAACCTAGCCTAAATCCGGGTAGAAGTTAGTCTTGTAGAAGTGAATTTAGTATTATTGGGAGTTAGAAGTGGAACTTGACCCACCTTAATCTTGAACTATATAATTCCTTGGTAACCTAGATACTTGATGAGCGTCTAAATTACGTTATTGAGATTATAAGGGTTAAACTTGGTTGTCGGTTTATTAATAAGGTCGATGGTTGGAAAATGTGTATACTTGATTGGTTGTCTAATTTCCATGTTATGGATAGCCATGGAAAGATGGTAATTGTGTATATCATCTAGATGCTCATGCTTATGCTCCTACTCACATATCATGATGATGACTAGTAATAAAGTGTGATGGTTTATGTATCTTACATCTCTATTACTCAATTATTGTGAACTTGTGTATGTTTATTGATTTGGGCCTTATATGTGTTTATGTTGTTGTCTTGAAAAATATTGATACATTGATGATGTCCGATAAATCCTAAGGAAATATTGATACAATGATAATGCCCGGTGAATTCGGAGAAAATATAGATACTATGATTATGCTGGTGAATCCGAAGAAAATATTGATACTATGATAATGCTCGGTGAATTCAGAGGAAATATTAATATTATGATGATTCCTAGTGAATCCGGAGGAAATATTAGTACTATGATGATGTCCGGTGAATTCAGAGGAAATATTGATACTATGTTGATGCCCTATGAATCCGGAGGAAATGTTGATGTTATGATGATGCTCGTGAATTTGAAAGAGGTAATGATTTTATGATGATACCTGGTGAATCCAAAAGAGGTAATGTTGTTATGATGCCGTGTGGGACAACTTTATGTAAGTGTATGTGTATATATGTAAGTTTATGCCGTGTGTGGCTAACCGTTGATGTACTCGAGAAATGATGTCTTTCATAGTAATTGATATTCTTTGTCACTAATCAATAAATAAGGGGTGTGACCATTGTTGACTCTAATTAGTAACTAGTGATAAGTTAGGCTAAAGATTGGGTTAGTTCCACGTGATAGGATAATCATGTGTAAAATTAAGGGCTCACTTAGTAATCTTCTTGACTTGAATAAATGGTTATGTTACGGAATTTCGACTAGTAAAGTGGCTTATGTGACAACTAGTTATTTCTAATAAATGGTTATAACTTGTGGGCTAGAAACCTAGTAAACTTGTTGGTGGATCTTACTTGGTTAAAATATGGAAAGTAGTCCTTAAGGTTATAATATGCCTAATGATATTTGTCTTAGGATTGTATGATGAATAGTTCAGTTGACTTTTAGCATGTGACGCCGTGGTGGCTTAAATGACGACTTATATAAAGAGGCTGCTAACTAGATAATGACCTTGAGATAGATGAATAAATAATGGTGTTGGTAACTATAACACCCCGCACTTTCGGGCTAAAGTTTGAACCATCTTTTCTATGTATATAGACCCGAATCCAATGATTTCCTTATTAATATATGTGATATAGTCAATCCCATAGTTTAAGAATATCTTTGAATATGAATTGAGGTCACAAAAATCTCCTAACTCAAAGACGAGTTGAAAACTTTTCTATCGATTAAGTTTTAGTGAATGTTTTGACTTGAGTCAACTTCCATTGACTATTACTCCTAGAATATGATGAGTTAAAGGGGCTACTATATATCAAATGAAAGGTCTTAGAATTTTTTTTCTAACTCCACCAGTTTTGCCTTAATCTAATATCGGGGTAAAAAGTTATGTCCGTTTTCCAGAGAGGTCTCAGTCTGCCGAGGTGAGACGGCAAGACTGACGGACCGTCAATCTAGGCTATCAACTTTAAGTAGTAAGGTTGAATAATGGTTTTTTTCTGATGGTTTGAGCGACGACCATTCATAGGAGTGACGGTTCGTCACTCAGGCCATCGGTAAGGGTGACCAATGCTAAAGTATCTTTTTCAAGGGATATTTTGATATTTTCCCATTCCAAACTCCTTCCCCACGAATATAAATCATACCCTAAGCATTTTAATCTATCAAATATCAGTTTTTAACATCTCAAATCCTCTCCACTCTCAAGAACATGAGAAAATTAGGATTTTTCTCTAAGTTCAAGATTCCAAGAAACGAGTTAAGATTCGAGTTCTATTCTTCAAACTAAGTAATCTAAGATACGTGGGGCTGTCCTAATCTCATGGGAATGTGTTTTCATGAATTTTAACAAGCTTTAAAGTTATTTAAGTATGCATATGTTGAAACATGGGTTTTCATTTTTAAGAAGGGCGTGCATTGTGTAACAATTAGAGAAAAACACTAAAGAAAATCATGAGGTTATTTTTTATTTATAAATCTTGATTTATGAAATCATATATGTATGTGATTTGAACTTGAAGGATGGTTTCAAATATGATTTATGAATCATTTTAATCCCATGATGGTATTTATGTACTTTGTATGATATGAATGGTAAATTATTGAGAGCATGATTTTAAGAGCCCTTTTCGATCATGAGAATTGTGTTTAACCAATGTTGTGCTAGTTTATAAATGATGATAATTTCTTGACCATTAAAGTTTTGATAACCGATATGCATGTGTTAAATTAATGATATTCTATTGGTGTTCATATAAATTGATATGAACATTGATATAAGAAGGGCTAAAAATTGATATGATACAAATGAGTTGCAAGTCGGGGTATAGCGATACCCAATTGAGAATTTTCCCTTGAAAGGAAAAGAAAAGAATGTTGTGAGTATGATGCATGTTTTTCTTATAAGAAACTTAAAACTAGACTAATGTGAGTTAGATGGTTGCCCGAAGAAAGCACTATTTAGAAGACTCTATCCTGGAAATAGTGATTTGCTAACACGATACCTTGATACCCTTCTATGTAATCTTATGTACCTTGTATTATGTCATCCCAATTCGGGACTATGGTTAGGAGCCCTGCTTTGTTATCTTATGCCCAACCACGACATATTGACTTGATTGGGGATTTTGACACCCTGCTTTGTGATCTTGCATACCTCCTCACTAGTACTCCAATCTTAGAGGCAAATCGATATTTGGCAGTCTATTAAAACATGAACTTGTAAGGTTTACCATCTATAGCTAAATAGTGCTGAAGTAAATTGAATTACACAGGAAAGAAATGTTCTTGAAACCCATCATACTATACCTATGTGTTTTCAAATAATTTTGTGATAATATATTTTATGAAATGCTCTCACCTATGTTGAATAAAAGTATGTTTTGTTTTGGACTATTCTGCGTACCCGTACATCTGTATTGATCCCTGTATTTCAGGATCTGAGGTCAGTTCCTAGGTCCCGCTAAGCAGTAGATCAAATTTGTTAGAAGTTGTAGTTGGCGAGCCTCCCTTATTTCTGAAGGCCTGATTATGGAACCTTGTTGTTTTATTTTGGTTTATGGTCCGACTAGGGGCCTTGTGCCAATTTTGTTTTTAGACATATGTTGAATCTTGTAATGTTAGAGATTTCGCAGATAGGTTTCATGTGTTTTGAACAGTAAGGATTTCCTTTCGAATTGTTTAGTTGAATTATGACATTGACCATGTCTCTTTATGATAATTATCCACATTTTTTTATATTGTATGAATGTTGTGCATGATTTTCAAATAGAAAGGGGCGCCTGGGCTTTCATGGTTTGAGATGCCCGTCGCGGCCAGGGTCTCAGCTCAAGTCATGACAATAACTTGTAGCTTTTCCTTATTTAATAATTAGTAAAAAATAAGACTTTTAAACTAGTGCGTCATGGATTTGGGGACTTGGAGTTCATTAATGAAATAGAGAATAAGTGACTATATGTAATATCCTATATTTTCCTAGCCCAGTTTAGCTCTCAGTACACGAGAATTTCTATATAAAATTTTCAATATACTTAGAATTTTTTAGTTTAACAGTTACCAAAGTTTAGGAAATTCTGCCAGCTTTCCAACGATATAAAGTTTGCCCAAATCTGATATCCGGGTGACAACTTATGACCCTTTTTGTGAAACAGTATGTTAAATTGAGAAGCACCGCATAGCAGTGAGGGTCAAAATGGCATTCTTCAGCTTCTAGTGAGACACCGCGATTCCAGCGTATTGCGGTAAAGTTCCACTTCCCAATTGGCAATTTCCAGTATGTCAACATGATAACGACGCATCACGCCAATGTCTATTTTCGCAATTGTCATTTTCCAGTAGCCCGATGAGATACCACCGCATCGTGCCAAAGGGAATTTCACGATGGTCCATTTTTGAATAGTTTCAGCTGACTTCCAGTGGCTCACCATGATGCACCGCATCGTGGTGAAGGCCAAAATTGGGAATCCAGTGATGAAAAATTTAATTCTTTTCAGGGGTAATTTGGTCTATTCCCACGACCCTAATCAATCTAAACACATGATTTAACCCCTAATAACCTAGTTAAGTCATTATTTTTATTCAATTTTCCCCAAATTAAGATCATTCTCCTCAATCAACAAAACCCTAGCCTTCAAGAATTAAGAGCATTCCTCAAGAATTTCACCAAGAAACTTCAAGAACTCATCTTCCCAGGTATGTTAGGTGTTCATTCATAGGTCCCTTACCACCCATGGAGTCCAAGAACCCTTTTTAAAATTACAAGTTTTCAAAATTGTAATTTCCATATTTGAATTAGATTGTACTCATGTTCATGATGTTGTTTGGGTTTTACTCCATGATTAATTACAAGTTTTCAATAAATTAAGATAACATGTGTGATGAATTATGTGATTCTCATGTTAAATCCTTGAATTTACAAGTTGAATGTTGTAGCCATGATGGTTATATATGTTTATTATTATGTCCTCAAGTGTTTGTTAAAATTCCTATGAGAATGGAATAGTGAAATCATGACATGTTAGCATGTGTTCCCATTCATGTACAAGTTCATGCCTCTCAAGTGTTTGACAAAATGTCTAAATGAATGCATTGTAAATAAGAAACTAGTGTTATGTTTTCATGATTGTTCCATGTTTAATATTGATGCTATTGAGTCCTGGGGGTATTTACTACCCAAAATCTAGCTGTATACCTAGAATGTCATGACCCGAACTAGGCCCTAACCATGATGAGCATCCCGAGCCGTGAAGGCCGGAGCGCCCCTTTTAGTTAACAGGCAATCATATGCACGCTCATATAACCATAAAAGGAAATGTGGAAATGGATTCATATGGAAACATGGTCAAAAATATCATATAACTGAAAAGATTAAAAGAGTTTGGTAAAATTTTCAACATCCTTTAACATCTGTCTGCAAAATCTAAAATACATCAAAACTAGTCATCACTACTAAATACTGGGACAAGGCCCCTACTGGATCCAACTCAAAATAAATAACAAATGTATGAAGGAGGACAGATCTTTCGGAGTAAAAAAGGCTCACCAACTTCACACTTCTATCTGATGACTCTATGGCTTAGAAGGATCCCTAGACTGAGCCTCAGACCCTGAAATATAGGGCGTAAATACAATTGTACTGGTATGTAGAATGATCTAAAAACAAAATAAAACTTTTATATAACATAGGTGAGAGCTATTATAAAACACATCAACGAAAAAATCATTTGAAAACACATGGGCATTACATAATGATTTTTCAACAATAATGTAGTATTAACGAGTTAGATGGTAAAACTTACAATTTCATATTTTCACAGACTTCCACATCTCGGTTTCCGCCAAAATTGGAGTACCAGCGAGGGAAGGGAACACAAGATCATACAACATGGTGTCACAACCCCAATCAAGTCAATATGTCATGGTTGGACTCAAGATCACAAAGCATGGCTCCTAACCATATATTTTGAGTTGGGATAACATAGTGTTAGGTACGAAGATCACATAGCAGGGTACCAAGTTCCATGGCTGCAATTCATGGTTTCCAGCATAGAGTCATCTAACTCGTGCTTTCTTCGCATAACCATCTAACTCATATCAATCAAGATTTTCATATACCAAACACATGCATAATGATTCCCAACACGTGATAGTCAAGAAACTTTATCATTTATAAAGTAATACCACAATAGTTATAAAAGTCATGCTATCAATAGTTTAACACTAGTATAATATAGAGTACATAAATATCATCATGGAATGAAAAATTCACAACTCATGTTCACAACCCTTTTTCAATTCAAATCACATGTCCACCATTTCAATAATTAAGATGTATATGCAACAACCCCAAGAACTTTCAGTATTCTTTTTAAAATCATTTCACAATACATGTTTTTTGTGCTAGAAATGAAACCCCACTTATGAATGCATATATAATAAAATAATTAAAATAAATCTTGTTTAAATTCGTATCAAGATCATGTCCATGAAATTTAGGACAACCCCACATACCTTATTTGTTAAGTAGAGAGAGAAAAACCTAAATCTTAATTGATTCTTTGGAGTTCTTGACCTTGAAGATGAACTTTGATCTCTTAGGAATGGATTAGGGTTTTGATATTGAGAGGATAAGGGAAGTTTTTGATGAATTATGCTCTCCTTTCATTAAAAACCACATTATGACCGAGTTATGATAGGGAAAAATAGACTAAAATACCCCTCCTAACCTAGAAAAATAAAAGAAAAAAGCAAATTGGCATTCGACGCGTTACTCGACGCGACGCGATGCGTCGAAATTGCATTGGTCCACTAATTCACCGATGCTATCCTTAATGCAACGCATCGATATTGCTTCAGTTTACTACTTTACCGATGCGATACTCGACGCGGCGCGCCGACTTTGTGTTGGGTCACTGTTTTCAAAATCTAAACATCCTTCAAAATCTAAACATCCCTCTAACGATGCCCGAAAATTTGAAACTTCTTTGAGACATCCCCTTCACTTCCCCGAGTATGAATCAACTCAAAAATTCATACCTCTAGGTTGGAAAAGTCGATTTAAAAATCACACAAGCTTAAAAGTTTAAAATATGGCTAAGTCCTTTTTGATTCTTAGGGAGTTTTTCCGCTAACATACCCTGAAGCATGCTACAAAGTAAGGTATTAAGTCGAGGATATCACGGGGTGTTACATTATCCCCCCTTGGGATCATTTATCCCCGAATGATGGATTAGAACACAAGCAAGCACGATTTCAAGCATACTAGGGAAAAGCTAAGGAGAATAGGATATAACTCGTACCAGTTAAGTCATCATCAGTAGTCTCAAAGAGAGTTGGGTATCTGATCCATATATCCTCTTCTGATTCCCAAGTGGCTTTCTCAGCTTTTTGATTCCTCCAAAGTACCTTAATTGAAGCTACTTCCCTACTCCTTAGCTTCCGAACTTGTCGGTGCAAGATAGCAGTAGGTTCTTCCTCATATGATAAAGAGTCTGTCACTTTGATCTCTTCTACAAGAAATACTAGGGAATGATCTCCAATGCACTTTTTCAACATAGACATGTGGAATACTAGATGAACGAAACCCAGACTTGCAGGAAATTCTAACTCATAAGCGACTCCCCCTATCCTTCTCACAATTTGATATGGTCCTATATAGCGAGGACTAAATTTACCTTTCTTCTCGAATCACATAACTCATTTCATAGGGGAAACTTTTAAAAATAACCAATCACCAACCTCAAATTCCAAATCCCTTCTTCTAACATCGGCGTAGGACTTCTGATGACTTTGAGCTGTCTTGAGTCGTTCTCTAATGATTTTCACCTTCTCCATTGCTTGGTGAACAAGATCAGGTACAAATAACCACATCTTACCTACTTCATACCACCCAATTAGTGATCTATATCTCCTCCTATAAAGTACCTTAAAATGTGCCATTTTAATGCTGGTATGGTAATTATTATTGTAGGCAAACTCTATCAATGGCAAGTGATCCACCCAACTGCCTTTGAAATCGATTACATAAGCCCTCAACATATCCTCAAAGGTCTAAATAGTGCATTCAGCTTGCCCATCCGTCTGAGAGTTGAATGTAGTACTCAGGTTCACTTGGGGTACCTAAATCTCTTTGAAAAAAATCTCCAAAACTGTGAAGAGAATTGCGTACCTTGATCGGATATAATGGATACAGGTGCCCCCTGCAACTGGACTATCTCCTTAATGATAGCTTGGCATAATCATCTCTTGAATAGTTAGTCTTTACAGGCAAAAAGTGAGCTGACTTGGTCAGGCAATCCACAATTACCCAAATGGAATCATATTGGTTTCGGGACATTAGAAGCCCCATGATGAAATCGGTGTTGACCATCTCCCACTTCTACATAGGCAAACCTATCTTTTGGGAGGTACCACCTGGTCTCAAATGTTTAACTTGCTGGCAATTTAAACACTTGGAAACAAAATCAGCCATATCACTCTTTATGTTATTCCACCAATATATATCTTTAAGATCATGATACATTTTTGTAGAGCCTAGGTGAACAAAGTACCTCAAAATGTGGGCCTCATCAAGAATATTTTTTCGCAAATCATCTACATCTGGCACACATAATCTACCCAAATATTTCAAAATCCCATGACCTTCTATTGACCCAGATCTTTCTAAATCTGTATCAAGATAGGATCCTCAATCTATGATCTTTGAGGGTCTGAAGTAATTTGGAGGTGATTGGTATGATCCTCCTCACTCTTAGAATAAATTAAGATGTCATCCATGAAAAATATGACAAACAGATCTAGAAACTAACGAAATACCCTATTCATTAGATCCTTGAAAGCTGCAGGGGTGTTAGTCAATCCGAAGGACATGACTAAGAATTCATAATTGCTATATCGGGCTCGGAAAGCTGTTTAAAAAATATCAACTTCCCTAACCTTCAATTGATGGTACCCCAAACGAAGGTCTATCTTTGAAAAACACTTAGCACCCTGAAGTTTGTCAAAGAGGTCATCAATTCTATGAAGGGGATATTTATTTTTGACAGTGGCCTTGTTCAACTTGCGATAGTTTATACACATACGGAGGGAACTATCTTTCTTACGCACAAAAAGTATAGGTGCACCCCAGGGAGAGACACTAGGACTGATAAATCTTTATCAAAGAGATCTTCTAGTTGCCTTTTCAACTCTTTCAACCCACCAGGAGTCATTCTATATAGCGGAATAGAAATGGGACGGGTGTTCGACAATAAATCAAGGCCAAAGTCTATCTCCCTATTAGGTGGTATCCATGGGAGATCATCGGGAAAGACTTCTAGAAATTCATTTACTATAGGGATGGACTAAAGAGAAGGACTTTTAGTATTTGAATCTTTTACTTGAATCAGATGATACAAATAACCCTTAGATATAAGTTTGCGGGCTCTGAGGTAAGAGATGAATTTCCCACTAGGTGCTAAAGAATGCCCCTCCCATTCTATCATTGGTTCATTCAGAGAAGAGAAAGTAACCTTTCAGGTTCTACAATCTAGAGTGGCATAACACGAATGGAGCCAGTCCATTCCTAAAATAGCATCAAAATTAACCATTTCAAGCTATATAAGGTCTGCCATGGTATGACGGCCACGAATAAACATAACCCAATTTTTTTATATACACCTAGCTATAATAGAATCACCTACAGGAGTGGAAACATAAAAAGGCTCTGCGATAACTTCGGGCTCAAACCCAAAACCAACGGCCACATATGGGGTCACATAAGACAAGGTAGATTCGGGATCATGTAACATATATACATCACTCATAACATACTTGTGACTATATTTGGTGAGGCTTCTGCCTCCTGGCGGCTGGACAAGGCATACAGATGTTTGCGACCACTCCTAGAAACATAAAAAGGCTCTGCGATAACTTCGGGCTCAAACCCAAAACCAACGGCCACATATGGGGTCACATAAGACAAGGTAGATTCGAGATCATGTAACATATATACATCACTCGTAACATACCTGTGACTACATTTGGTGAGGCTTCTGCCTCCTGGCGGCTGGACAAGGCATACAGACGGTTGCGACCACTCCCAGTAGTTGAAGTAGCGCCCTTAAGAGGATGAGAAATAGAGGTGGCTTGGGACTTAGAGCCCCCTGCAATACCCTTGGTAGAAGGGCAATCTCTTTGAATGTGACCCACTTGGCCATAGGAGTAAAAATTCCTCCTCTCGAAGTAACACTTTACCGATTGATTCTTCCCGCAGATACTATAATGGGGAAAAGATTTAGTGGGCTGCATCACGCTCCTCTGGGAATGGGTGTCCTGTATCCCTTATCCACTATTAGCCTGAGGATTAAAGGGCCACTAATCACATGGAGGTCTGGGCGCAGGGGCGCTAGTTGCAGGCTGAAGATTAATACAGAACTTTTTTTGGCCACCTGTCACCCAGATTCCTATCATGATGCTGATTGTAATTCTGGTCTGCTGGTCTGGCCCTCTTGGCCTGTCTATACTTCTCCCTTACTTCAGTAACCCTCTTTTTCTGATCCTCTTCCTGCTGTATGTGAACTGATAGTCTAGAGAAGTCCATATCCCTATTCAATATTGCCCCCTTGCATTCTAATACTAAGTCATTCAAAAGTTTGGATGGAAATTTTCTCATATGAGCCCTCATGTTTCTGGCCAACTCAGGAGCAAAACGGGCTAGTTGATTAAATTTCAGTGTGTACTCCTTGACGCTTATTTTTCCTTGCTTTAGGTTAAAAAACTCTTCAGCTTTGGACTCTCTCAACTCTTGAGGAAAGAATCGGTCTAGGAAGGTTTCCATAAATTTGCCCCACACTGAAGGCTCGATATTCTCACCCTTCGAATCTCCCCACTCATTGTACCACTAATTCGGTACCTCCTTCAGTTGATAAGCCACTAGCTCAACCCCTTTCACTTTATCCATATGTATCACCCTAAAAATCTTATCCATCTCATCCACAAACTCTTGTGGATCCTTCTCTATCGTTGTACCCATAAACTTAGGCGGGTTCAGCCTCATAAACTAACTCACCCTAGTAGTCTCAGATGCACTAGATGCAGACCCAACATCCTCTGACAGTCGAGTCTGTGAAGCCACCAACTGTACAGTATGTGCATCAACTGTCTAAACTTGGTATTTGATACCTCTCTCTCAGGAGGTTGGGTGTGGTTAGTCCTCGATTGAGGAGACTAAGGTGCCTTGGGTAGGCTGGTCTGAACAGGTAGGACTCTCGGAGCAGCAATAAATTCGGAAGTGTGAGCCCTATTGCGTGTCCTCATCCCATGGGTGGGATAGACCTCATTTGTCTGAGCGTTATGGTCATTGAAGCAACATGGAGGCATAATAGCTTTTCTGAAATACAACAGACTAATGATTAGGGGAAATTTAGGGGACATTCTAGACTCCACGGCACAAACTGAATCACAAAGAAAAGAGACATTCCTAAATGCCTAGTAGCCTCCTGCTTATAAGTGTGGCACGCTACACACACATAAACAAGAATCTACCCGATGTAATTTCGCAGACACCCTAGGACCATGAATCGTGCTCTAATACCAAGTTTGTCAAGACCTAAACTAGGCCCTGACTGTGACGAGCAACCAGAGCCGTGAAGGCCCAAGCACCCATTTTTGTTATCATGCAATCATACACACGTTTATATAACCATAAAAGGAAATGCAGAAATGGATTCATGTGGAAATATGGTCAACAACATCATCTAACTGAAAAGATAAAAAAGTTCAATAAAATTTTCAACATCCTCTAACAACTGTCTGCGAAATCTCTAATACATCAAAACCATTCATTACTACTAAATCCTGGGACAAGGCCCAGTGGACCCAAATCAAAATAAAGAACAAATGTCTGAAGGAGGACAGGCTTTCTGAAGTAAGGAAGGCTCACCAACTGCACACTTCTATCTAATGACTCTATGGCTTAGCATGATCCCTAGACTGAGCCTCAGAACCTGAAATATAGGGGGTCAATACAATTGTACTGGTACACAGAGTGATCCAAAAACAAACTACAACTTTTATATAACATTGGTGAGAGCTATTATAAACATATCAACGTAAAAATCATTTGAAAACACATGGGCATAGCATAATGATTTTTCAACAGTAATGCAGTATTAAGGAGATAGATGGTACACCCGATAATTTCATATTTTCACCGACTTCTATATCTTGGTTGCTGCCAAGATTGGAGTACTAGTGAGGGAAGGGCACACAAGATCACACAACATGGTGCCACAACCCCAATCAAGTCAATATTTCTTGGTTGGGCTCAAGATCATAAGGCATGGCTCCTAACCATAGGTCCCGAGTTGGGATGGAATAGTGTTAGGTAGCAAGATCACATAGCAGGGTACTAAGTTCCCGTGGAGGCAATTCACGGTTTTCAGCATAGAGTAATCTGACTCGTGCTTTCTTCAGGTAACCATTTAACTTACATCAATCAAGATTTTCATATACCAAACACATGCATAATGATTCCCAACACATGGTAGTCAAGAAAATTTATCATTTATAAAGTAATACCACAGTAGTTATAAAATTCATGCTCTCAATAGTTTAACACTAGTATAATATAGAGTACATAAATATCATCATGGGAATGAAAAATTCACAACTCATGTTCGCAACCCTTTTTCAATTCAAATCACATGTCCACCATTTCAACAATTAAGATGTACATGTAACAAGACCATGAAGTTTCGGTATTCTTTTTAAAACCATTTCACAATACATATTTTTTGTGCTAGAAACGAAACCCCACTTATGAATGCATATATAATAAAATAATTAAAATAAATCTTGTTTAAATTCATATCAAGATCATGCCCATGAAATTTAGGACTACCCCACGTACCTTATTTGTTAAGTAGAGAGAGAAAAACTTGAATCTTAATTGAGTCTTTGGAGTTCTTGGCCTTGAAGATGAACTTTAATCTTTTGGGAATGGATTAGGGTTTTGATATTAAGTGGATAAGGGAAGTTTTTGATGAATTATGCTCTTCTTCTATTAAAAATCGAGTTATGACTGGGAAAAATAGACTAAAATACCCTTCCTAACCCAAAAAAATAAAACAAAAATACTAACTAGAACTCGACGTGTTACTCAACGTGACACATCGAAATTGCGTCGGTCCACTGATTCACTGATGCTATCATTGACGTGACGCGTCAACATTGCATCGGTTCACTACTTTACCGATGCGATACTCGACGCGGCTCGCCGACTTCACGTTGGGCCACTATTTTCAAAATCTAAACATCCCTCTAACGATGTCTGAAAATTTCAAAACTTCTCTAAAACATCCCGTTCACTTCCCCGATCATGAATCAACTCAAAAATTCATACATGTAGGTTGGAAAAGTCGATATAAAAATCACACAATTTTAAAGTTAAAAATATGGCTAAGTATATTTTGATTCTTAGGGAATTTTTTCTCTAACATACCCTTAAGCATGCTATAAAGTAAGATATTAAGTCGAGGATATCATGGGGTGTTATATAGAATCACAGTAGCTACAGGATAGTCTCAGTAATGTCACAAATAATAGTACTCGTCAGTTACTGAACTCAGTGAAACTCAATCTAGTTCAGTTCAGTTTAATAATTAGTGTCATTCAGTTGGAAGTAGGATTAGCACCGAGTGAACCCAAGGATGGGGGCTCACCTGTCAGTAGAGGGTGTGATCCTTAGTAGTTGCCTTTGCATTTTAGAACTACGTAGCCAGTATACTTTGAGATATCAACATGCCAGTTGAGGGTTGGTAAGGTGTTTTACCTGCCAGTTGAGGGTAATACCATTCTAATTAGGGCACCTACCACATGAGGGTGACTCTTTAGCCTGTTAGTACCTGTGGAACGATACTGACACCCTTACAAATGGGGTTACAGGTTGGACCCTAATCAATTTATAAAGGGGCTTGTCAGTTAGATGATTGCCTTCCACAGTTTTAGTTTCAGTCTCAACATAGAACTCAGTTCAATTCTACAGAATTAGGACTGCCAAAAATAGTCACCCTATTATCAATAATCTCAAATATCAGTTACTCAGTTATTAGTACTCAGTTTTAGTACAAATATCAGGTACAGTATATATGCATATGTACAGTTTGCATAATCAGTGTTTACAGAAGCTTCAGTTACCCATGTATTCTCATTTAGTTATATTCATATCACACAAAAAGTTATTGTTCTTGCATATGAACCCATGCATTTTAGCCTTACCTCATCTAGCATATCGGTATATTCCATGTATTGATCGCATACTCTTTTCTTATGCTATGATGTATTATATCATAGGTTCGAACGCTCAGGTTCCTGTCTGTGCTTAGCCAAATTTAGTTAGCAGCAACAGATTCAGTAGTGAGTCCTCATTCATTGAGGATATTATTTATTTTAGTATTTTAGTAGATTCAACATTTTATTAGTCAGAGTTAGCTAGACTAGTTCAGCTAATATTCAGTTTTTTGATGTTATTATCAGTTGCTATATTTTTCAGTATTCAGATTATGAACCTTATGGCATTTCAGCCTAACTTCCACATTATTTTAATATTATTATTTATTGCTGACAACAGTTACTAGTCATGAGTTTACTTGTGGTCCTTCGGGGTCGTAAGCCCGGTATGACATCCAGGGGTTCAAACTCGAGGCGTTACAAATTTGGTATCAAAGCCTAAGGTTCAATAGAGTCCTAGTAAGTCTTAAAGCCGTATCAAGTAGAGTTTTGTGCATGGGTGTATAGCGCGCCACACTTATGGGCAATAGGCTACGAGGAGTTTTTAGGAAAGTTTCCCTTCTTTTAGTATTCATGTCATTCGAGTGAGCATGAGATAAAATTAAAATCTCAGTCTTAATTCATTTTTTTCTTTAATTTACAAAACATGCCTCCCAAAAATACCAACAGAAGAAGAACTAGAAACCATCCTGCACCTCTACCCGTTCAGGCAGATCCCCTGGATGAGCATGTATCCTATGCTGAATTTAGAGCTACGTTCACCACTCTAGACCATTCCATAGAAGCATAGAATGAATGGCCAGCCACTTTTCAGGCCAAACCAGTGGCCAATACTACTGTAGCCAGGATTTGAGTCTTCACCCGAATGAATTCTCCCCTACTTTAAGGATCGATGTTTGAAGAGGATCCACAGGAGTTCCTTGATCAGGTGCAGAAAGTTATAGATATTATGGGAGTGACTTTCAGTGAGAGTGCTGAGTTAGCTGCCTATTAGCTATAAGATGTATCTCATATGTGGTTTAAGCTGTGGAAGGTAGACAGGGGCACAAATGCAGAGCCCATAGAATGAGAAGAGTTTGCTACTGCTTGTCTAGATAGATTCTTTCCCTTAAAGTTTAGAGAAGCCAAGTTATTAGAATTCATCAATATCAGGCAAGGAAATTTGAGTGTGAAAGAGTATTCCCTTAAGTTTACTCAGTTAGCCAGGTATGCTCCCCATGTAGTAGCAGACAATAGGTCTAGAATGAGTAAGTTTGTATCTGGTGTGTCAGAGTGTGTGGTCAAGGAGTGCAGGACCACATTGTTAATTAAGGAGATAGACATATCCAGACTAATGGTCTATGCTCAGCAGATAGAAGAGGCTAAGAATAAGCAGAGAGAGAGGGAAAACAAGAGAGCTAGAATGAGTAGCTTCAATTTTGCTCAGCCTAAGTCAGAAGGTGGTCGTCATTCCCAGTTTCACCTGAAATCTTCAGTTCCAGCTCCATCCTCTACCAGTGCTCCAACACTTAAGTTCAAAAATAGTAACAGAGATAAGTGCCAGGCTCTAAGTCTCAAGGTAGTATTAGCAGTGCTCGATCAAATCCTCTTTGCCAGAAGTATGGCAGAAACCATCAGGGCCTCTACAGAGCTGGCAGTGATGTATATTTTGGGTGTGGCAAGACAGGCTATAGAATTAAAGATTGTCCTTATTCAGGTTCACAGGGTCAGTACAATCGTCACTCATCTTAGTTCGATCACCCAAATTAGCAGAGTGCCACCCGTGGGCAATGCCCAAACAGGCTTTATGCACTTTAATATAGAGAAGATCAGGAAAGTTCTCCTAATGTGGTCACTGGTACATTATAGATCTTCCATTTACATGTTTATGTCTTATTAGATCTAGTAGCTTCTCTATCTTTTGTAACTCCTTACATAGCAGTCAACTTCAAAGTCAGACCAGAAATCTCAACAGAACCTTTCTCAATCTCTACCCCAGTGTGTCAGTCTATCATAGCCCGATAGGTATATAAGAACTGTTCGGTTATGATATCTCAGAAAGTCACTTCAGTAAACTTAGTAGAGTTAGAGATGATGGATTTCAACATCATTCTCAGCATGGATTAGCTCTATTCATGCTATGCTTCGATTGATTATAGAACTCATTTTCAGTTTCCAAATGAATCAGTCCTTGAATAGAGGGGTAGTACTACAATGCTTAAGGGTTGACTTGTTTCATACCTTAGTGCAAGAAAAATGATATCCAAGGGATGTGTCTATCATCTTGTGTGAGTCAAAGACTCTAGTTCAGAGACTCCTAGTCTTGAGTTAGTTCCATTAGTAAATGAATTCTAAGATGTGTTTCCCGAAGATCTTCCTAGAGTTCCTTCCAAAAGGGAAATCAACTTCAGAATAGACCTTCTTCCAGATACTCAGCCTATATCTATTCCTCCATACAAAATGGCTCCAGTGGAACTTAGAGAGTTAAGAAAATAGTTAAAGGGCCTTTTAGACAAGGGGTTCATCAGACCCAGCATTTCCCCGTAGGGTGCACCAGTCTTATTCGTGCATAAGAAAGACAGTTCACTCAGAATATATATAGACTACCATCAGTTGAACAAAGTTACAGTCAAGAACAAATGCCCACTTCCTAGAATCGATGACTTGTTTGAACAACTTCAGGGTGCCAGTTACTTTTCTAAGATAGACCTTAGATCAGGATATCATCAGCTTAGAGTCAGAGAATGTGACATTCTAAAAACAGCTTTTCAAACCCGGTATGGTCACGTTGAGTTTCTAATCATGTCCTTTGGTCTCATAAATTCCCTAATTGGGCGTTCAAGCAGTACTTGGACATGTTCATTATAGTCTTCATTGATGACATTCTTGTCTATTCCCATAGTGAGAATGATCATGCAAATCACCACAAAATAGTACTTCAAACTCTCAAAGCCCATCAGTTGTTTGCCAAATACAGTAAGTGTGAATTTTTGCTAAGGTCAGTAGCATTCCTTGGTCATATCATTTTTGGTGATGTCGTTAGAGTTGATCCTCAAAAGACTGAGGCAATAAGAAACTGGCCTAGACCCATTTCTTCGTCAGATATCAGGAATTTCTTGGGTTTAGTTGGTTATTACCATTGGTTTGTTGAAGGGTTTTCATCTATTTCATCCCCCATGTTAAGATTAACTCAGAATAAAGTCAAGTTTCAATGGTCAGATTCTTGTGAAAAGAGTTTTTATGAGTTGAAGACTCGACTCACTACAACCCCAGTTTTGATGTTACCAGATGGTTCAGATGGGTTTGTTATGTACTGTGATGTATCTAGAGTTGGTTTGGGTTGTGTCCTAATGTAGAGAAGTAAGGTCATAGCCTATGTCTCTAGACAATTTAAGTCTCATGAAAGAAACTACCCTACCCATTATCTTGAGTTAGCAGCAGTAGTGTTTGTGTTAAAGATTTTGGGGTATTATTTGTATGGGGTGCATGTTAATGTGTTCACAGATCATAAAAGCTTGTAGTATGTGTTCTCTTAGAAAGATTTGAATTTGCGTCAGAAGGAGGTGGTTAGAGTTATTAAAAAACTATGACATGAGTGTCCTGTATCATCCGGTCAAGGCCAATGTAGTGGATGATACGGTCAGTAGATTGTCCATGGGTAGTGTTGCTCACATTAAGGATGGTAAGAAGAAGTTAGTTCAAGAAGTTCATCAACTTTACCGACTAGGTGTCTGCTTAGTCGATTCAGCAGAGGGTAGTGTATGGGTGCATGATAGTTCAGAATCATCTCTGGTTTCTAAAGTGAAATAAAAATAGGACAGAGATCCCAGTTTAGTTAAGTTGAAAGAGTCAGTCGAGACTAGAAAGTAGAGGTTTTCTCCCAATGGGGAAATGGGGTATTGCGTTGCTAGGGTCGGCTATGTGTTCCAGGTGTAGATGACTTGAGGTAACAAATTCTTGCATAAGCACATGGTTCTCGCTACTCGATTTATCCAGGGGCCACTAAGATGTACCACAATTTATGGGAGATCTATTGTTGGAGTAGGATAAAGAGGGATATCGCAGAGTTTGAAGCTAAGCTCTCTATGTGTCAGCAAGTTAAGATTGAGCACCAGAATCCTAGTGGGTCCATGTAGGAGTTCAGTATTCCCATATGGAAGTTAGAAGAAGTGAACATAGACTTTGTGATGGGTTTGCCTCATACTCGTCATCAACATGATTTGATTTGGGTTATCATGGACAGAATGACCAAATCCGTAAATTTCTTGCCAGTTCATACTTCTTATTTAGCCTAGGACTATACCAAACTCTATGTTAGAGATTTTTTCACATTACACGGAGTCCCAGTATCTATTATTTCAGATAGAGGTACCCAGTTTACCTCTTATTTTTGGAAAGCCTTCCAAAAGGGTCTTGGTACCCAAGTTCAGCTCAGTACAACTTTTCACCTCAGATAGATGGTTAAGTAGAAAGGACCATTCAGACTCTAAAAGATATATTAAGAGCGTATGTTGTTGATTTTAAAGGTAGTCGGGATGACCACTTACTTTTGATCGAATTCACATATAATAACAGTTATCATTCTAGTATTCAGATGGCTCCATTTGAGGCTCTTTATGGTTGGAGATGTAGATCTCCAATTGGTTGGTTCGAGGTAGGTAAGGCCGTAGTAGTAGGGCTTAGCTTAGAGATTGATGCCTTAGAGAAAGTTTAGTTAATTAGAGAAAGGCTTAGGGCAGCCCAGAGCCGATAGAAATCATATGCAGATGCAAGGAGAAAGGATCTCGAGTTTGATATTGACAATTCTGTGTACTTGAAAATCTCTCCCATGAAGGGAGTGAAGAGGTTTGGCAAGAAGGGGAAGCTTAGTCCCCGATATGTCGGTCCTTACAGAATTCTCAACCATTTCAGAAAGGTAGCTTGCGAGATTGAGTTGCCTTCAAAATTAGCATCAGTGCACCTAGTATTCCCTGTCTCCTTGCTAAAGAAATTCATTGGTGACCCAGCAGTTGTAATCCCCTTATAGGGTGTAGATATTTAGGCTGATCTCTCTTTTGATGAGGTCCTAGTCCAAATCCTTGATCGCCAGATTCGTAGACTAAGGAACAAAGAAGTTCCTTTGGTCAAAGTTCTTTGGTGAAACTAGTCAGTTGAGGGAGCTACTTGGGAAGAAGAAACAGATATATGGATTAAGTATCCTTACCTCTTTTCCACAAATTCAGACTTAGCTTGAGGTATCAGTTTTCCTTAGAATTACTCAGTTCCATGTTCAGTTACAGTTACAAACTTGGTATAAGTTACCATTGCATAGCATCTTCATGACAGTAATGCGTCCATGAATTAGTTTCAGTCATGTATTTCATGCTTCAGCTATGCATGTTCAGTATGTAAACTCATGTCTATCTGTATTTCTCAGCTTAATCAATCTCATTCAAGGATGAATATTCCCAAGGGTAAGATATTGTAATACACCGTATTTTCCTAGCTTATTTTAGCTCTCAGTACACAAGAATTTCTATATAAAATGTTCAATACACTTAGAATTTTCCAGTTTAAGACTTACCAAAGTGTGAGAAATTTAGCCACCTTTCCAACGATATAAAGTTCTCCCAAATCCGATATTCGGGTGAGAAGTTATGGCCCTTTTTATGAAACAGTATGTTAAATTGAGAAGCACCGCATCGCGGTGAGGGTCAAAATGGAATTTGCCAATTTCTAGTGAGACACCGCAATTCTAGTGCATTTCGGTAAAGTTCCAGTTCCCAATTGGCAATTTCCAGTGTGTCAATGCGATAACGACACGTCGCTCCAATGTCTATTTTTGCAATTGTCATTTTCCAATGGACCGCTGCAATACCACCGCATCGCGCCAAAAAAGAATTTCATGATGGTCCATTTTTAAACAGTTTTAGCTAACTTCTAGTGGCTCACTGCTATGCCACCGCATTGCGGTGAAGGCCAAAATCGGGAATCCAGTGATGAAAAATTTAATTCTTTTTAGGGGTAATTTGGTCTTTTCACACACCGTAATTAGTCTAAACACATGATTTAACTCCTAATAACCTAGTTAAGTCATTATTTTTATTCAATTTTCCCCAAATCAATATCATTCTCTCTCAATCAACAAAACCTAGCCTTCAATAATCAAGAGCAATCCTCAAGAATTTCACCAAGAAACTTCAAGAACTCATCTTCCCAGGTACGTTAGGTGTTATTTCATGGGTCCCTTACCACCCATGGAGTTCAAGAATTTTTTTTAAAAATACAAGTTTTCAGAATTATGATTTCCATGCTTGAATTAGATTGTACTCATGTTCATGATGTTGTTTGGGTTTTAATCCATGATTAATTACAAGTTTTCCTAAAATTAAGATAGCATGTGTGACGAATTATGTGATTCTCATGTTAAATTCTTGAATTTACAAGTTGAATATTGTAGCCATGATAGTTATATAAGTTTATTACTATGTGAAATAATCATGCTCGCCAAGTGTTTGTTAAAATGCCTATATGAATGGAATAGTGAAATCAGGACATGTTAGCATGTGTTCCCATTCATGTACAAGTTCATGCCTCTCAAATGTTTGACAAAATATCTGAATGAATGCATTATGAACAAGAAACTACTTTTATGCTTTCATTATTGTGCCATATTTACGATTGATGCTATCGAGTCCTCGGGGTATTTAATACCCAAAATCTAGCTGTATACCTAGAATCACAGTAGCTATATGATAGTTTCAGTAATGTCACAAATAGTAGTACTCAGTCAGTTATGGAACTCAGTGAAACTTAGTCCAATTCAGTTCAATTTAATAATTAGTTTCATTCAGTTGAGAGTAGGATTCAGCACCGAGCGAACCCAAGGATGGGGGCTCACCTGTTAGTAGAGGGTGTGATCCTTAGTAGCAGTCCTTGTATTACAAAACTACATATCCAACGTAGGTTGAGATATCAACCCCTAGTTGAGGGTTGATAAGATGTTTCACCTGCCAGTCGAGGGTAAAACCATTCTCATTAAGCCACTTGCCAGATAAGGGTGACTCTTTTAGCCTGTTAGTACCCGTAACACGGTACTGACACTCTTCCAACTGGGGTTACATGTTGGACCCCAATCAATTCAGAAAGGGGCATGTCATTTCGATGATTGCTTTCCACATTTTCAGTTTCAGTCTCAACATAGAACTCAGTTCAGTTCTTCAAAATTAGGACTGCCAGAAACAGTCACCCAGTTATCAATAATTCAGTTATCAGTAACCTCAAATATTAGTTAGTCAGTTATCAGTACTCAGTACTCAATTTTGGTATAAATCTCAAATATAGTATATATGTATATACACAGTATTGCATAATTAGTGTTTACAGTAGCTTCAGTTACCCATGTATTCTTATTTAGTTATATTTATATCACTCAATCAGTTATTGTTCATACATATGAACCCATGCATTTTAGCCTTACGTTATCTATCATACCAGTACATTCCACGTACTGATCGCATACTTTTTTCTTACGCTATGATGTATCATATCATAGGTTCAGATACTCAGGTTCCTGACCGCGCTTAGCCAGATTTAGTTAACAGCAAAAAATTCAGTAGTGAGTCCTCATCCATCGTGGATATTATTTATTTTAGTATTTCAGTAGATTCAATATTTTATTAGTCAGAGTTAGTTGGGGGCTAGTCCTATCAACTCCATATTCAGACAGTTTAGTAGAGGCTTTCTAGACTAGACTAGTTCAGACGGTATTCAGTTTTTAGATGTTATTATCAATTGCTATATTTTTCAGTATTCAGATTATGAACCTTATGGCATTTCAGCCTAACTTCTACATTATTTCAATAATATTATTTAGTGCTCACAGCAGGTACTAGTCATGGGTTAGCTTGTTGTCCTTTGGGGTCGTAAGCACCATATGATGTTTGGGGATGCAGACTCGGGGCATTACACTATATAGCTATGTTATGGTGATCTTAGTTTCATTGTATATAAATATGGTTTTGATGATGACTGTAGACCTCAGTAAGAAGCCATCGGGGGAATGTGGACCCACAGTTTTAGGTAAGTTATTGTGTAATTGTGCCTTGATATATTGATGGTTTGTTCTTTTGGTGTACTCTCTAGTGGTATGGGATGTCGTGATGAGTTCTTGTATTTTATTCTTTTGATGTACTCTTTGGTGGTATGGGACACTGTGGCGATTTCTTTGTTGTGTTCTTTTACATTTACTTTCCAGAATTATGGGACATCGTGGTAAGTTCTTGTGCTTTATATTTATGAGGCTTTACGCTTCCAAAATAATTACTCATGTTGTAAGAAAGTTATGGTATATCTGGATATGGAATTTCATACTATTCATATAGTTGATTAGTATTTATACAATGATATTGAAGAAGATCCAAGTTCGATCGTATACCTTGAATTTAAGTTATTGTCTTACCTTATATCGTCCTTATATTATAATTTAGCTTAGTTGGCCGATGATGCCTACTGAGTACCCGTATTTTGGTACTCATACTATACTTCTGTACCTTTTTTAGTATAAACCCAGGTTCTAGTTTCTATCATTGAGTTGAGATTATGCCGCGTTGACCAATTGGAGATAGGGTAAGCTCTTGGAGTTCGAGTTGCCCTATTTCCCTTCTATCTTTACTTGTATTTTATGTTTGAGAAAATTGTATTTAAGTTGTCAAACTTCGAGTTGTAATTTTTATTGTCAAATTTAGAGTTGCTCTTATACTTATACTATCAGGTCATGGGATTGGTATTTGAATGTTAGTTGTTTCGTTTGTGGAATATTGTTGTTATATTGTGTTGCTACATAGGGTCCATGTTGGATGTTTCTACCAAGGTAACCCATTTCATTATCTCCGGTTTATGGTGTTGGCTTACCTATCGGTGGTTGTGGTAGGTGCCATCATGACTCAGAAATTGGGTTGTGACAAATTAGTATCAGAGCCTAGGTTTCACCGGTATTATTGGTATAAGAGCAAGTGTCTAATAGATTCCTGCGGATTGGAACGTTGGTGTTCGTTTCCTTTTTTTGGAAGGCTATGTGACATTCTTAGGAATCCTTTATTTTTTTCACTCATATCGTGCTAAGAGTCTGAGTTGGTTTATAGTATATTTTCAATAACTCAAAATTGCTCATGGGGGGTGACTTGGGAGCTTAATTATCATCTTGTATCGCGATTATCTTCAACATTAAGGTAAGAATTTCTTGAATTCATGCTTGAATTTCTTCATTTGGACCCAAAACCCCAATTTAGCTTAAGACTTGATTTTATCCCAAAGTATGTTTAGTTTACACCTATTCTTTGAGGGTTATGATTCCTTGTTCACATGTGAACATTGAGTTGGCCTCGGAAACTTGTTTTTCGTATGTGGGACCCACTTGGGTTTTGGTATCATTTTTGGAATCAAAGCACAATAGTGCAATATGGGTATCATAGACTCATATTAATGAGTAGATTATGGTTTTGATAGTGTGATGGTATTTTGAGGATTGTAAAGTGAAGACGAACATGTGGTGCATGAAGTGATGTTTTGCGGTTTGGCCTTGAGGTAGGCTTCTGTCTACTTTTCTTCAAAGACGATGTGTGATATATATTGTGTGTGAATATGGATGTTAGGATTGATTATGATTAGGATAACTTGACCTTGACTATTGATGTTTGGGGAATAGATGAGGGTTTTGGACCCGTAAGATGGCATATGTATGACCCTTTTGTATCCTATTGCCTTCTATCTTTTATTTAGATTAATTATAGCATGAATATGATATAATGAAATGTTTGGAATATGGTTTTTACAAGAATCACCATTATTCATTGTTAGGTAACAAACCCTTTTCACTTGGTTTAAAACCACTATGTACACTTATTAATCCAAGTGTGAAATACACGGGCTTAGAGTTATTTGAAGAGGGAAAGAGATACATGCCTTAAGAAAGATGACACACGAACAATCTTGACTCTTTCTTGCCACTAAATGAATACCTCCAAACCCTAGTCTCCAATCTTGCTTCAAGAAGCCTTTAGAGTATTTAAAGGTGTTTAAGTCTTATAAATGAAGACTTAGGAGGCTACAATGCTTTATATAGTGATGGGTCTTAGGGTTTAGGCATAGTAAATGACCAAAAGGTCCTTGGTTAAAAGCTGAAAAGTTGACTCGTGCAGGGGTGCGACTCCCTTTACAGTTCCCATAGCAATCGTATCCTAGGGTACGAGTGGTACCCTAACTCGTACCCTAGGCTTCTCCTAGGACAACCATACTGCTAAGGGTAGAAGAGGGGATCCTTGAGTCATAACCAAAGGATACGACCAAAACAGTCCTCTCAAGCTAGGTCCATGCCCCATACAGTTGAGTAGTATATGACTCGTATACATTGGTTACGAGTGAGGGATGGTCATGTCATACTGAAAACAGTGTGTGAACCTTATGGACTGATCAAGGTACGAAAAGGGAGGGCAATATGGGTACGATTCATGATGTCACAACCTAAACCAGGGCCCGAACCGTGACGAACATCCCAAACCAAGAAGGCCCGGATGCCCTTCTAACTTGTAATCACATACACTGTTCATAAAAAAAATAATGTGGAAATATATACTGAAATGGAAACATGGTCATTAAATCTGAATTCAAATCTTAATGAAAGCTGCAATTCAAAAAAATCATCTGAATGATGTCTGACTCAGTCTACGAAATCTCTACTACATGCAAAAACCCAATTGTCTGAAAACTAGGAAAAGGCCCCAGTAGACCAAAACATACTAATGATAAATGACCGAAGTATCTAGGCCTTCTAAAACATAGAAGGCTCACCACGGGACTCTGTACTTCTGCCTGGAGAAAATCTACTGCTTATCGGGACCCCTAGATTGAGCCTCAGAACCTGGTAGGGAGGGGGGTCAATACAGATGTACTGGTACGCGAAGAAATCCAAAATAAAGCTTGTATACAAATAGAATAGTTGAGATCTAGTCATAAACATCATGAAAGATAAAATTTCAAAAAACATAGGAATTTTTGAAAACATAAAATCTTTCTGTCAATGCAATTCTATTCTTCGTATTACTTCTGAGTTAGGTAGCACTCCCTTACAAGTCTGATATTCCACGGGCTATATGGAGTCCGCCATTGACTCGGTGGGGAAGCCCCCAACCCAAGTGTGCCGCAAGGGTTGGAGTGTTTGTGTCTAATACGCCATAGGACACTAGGCCAGCATAAAATAATATTCTAGGATCGACAAATCACGGTTTTGGGCAATGAGTTGTCTGAAATCGTGCCTTATTCGGGGAACCACCTAAGATATCTTTATGCCCAAATTTAGCCTGTTCTGAAACATGCATTATTCTAGTTTCAAAATCTGAAAATCTGATTTCAAACGTGCATTCTATTCAGTTCTGAATTAACATGGCATTATCTGTGTTAGTGTCGTCACACAAAACTTGAAAGTCCTATTTCTGATCCATAATGCGTCATGCATGATTCTTTCATCAAAAACTCAATTCAGACAACCCAAACATGTAAATAGTATAAGAGATTTCATGTTTCGAAAGCGCAAGTCAAAACTATGCAAGGATTATCATTCTTTCAATAACAATGTGGTGGTCCTGAAATCTTTGTCAAACCATGCAACTCTTTCCATTAGATATTTATTTTCAATATTTATCAATACAAACAACCCTTTCTTTTGATTCAAAAATCATATTCATATCATAGTACAAAGCAATACATTTTGTATCATGCTTTTCAAGATGTATTTCAAAAAATCCATATTATATGAAAAAAGGGATAAATCATATAAAAAGAGGGATTTCATATGAATCATGCTCTCAATTCAAACATCACATTAAAACACATACATACATATACATAGGATTTCAAATCACTTCGGGGGAAGACCTAAAGACCAAACAATATAAATTAAAGCTTCTAAAACATTCTAGTAATGATAAAATTCAAACCCTTTCCGTAAAATCATGATTTCTAAAATTTTAGCATGAATTAAAGAAGGTTTCTTTACCCATAAATTTTTAGAAAAATCCCACGTACCTTAATTTATGACTCTTGAATAAACTCGTGCTTTAGGGATGCTATTCGAACAATTGATGGGTTCTTTTTGTAGCCCTCGCAATGGAGGTTTTGAATCTCAAAGAATTATTAAAATTCCACAGTGAAATCTTAAGATATTTTGATCTTTGGTTTGAAACCCTACGAAGTGTTCTTGGTGATTTTGAGAGAGAATGACCTTATTTTGGTATTTGGGGGATTTAATCCCATGTTATGGCTGAATAGGGGGTGAAAAATACATCTTTTACCCTTAAAAATGCGAAAACAGAACCTAAAAATTGGGTGCGTGTGACAGAGCATGTGTCACATGCTAATTGCGCGATGCTACTGTCTCAGTCACAAAATAGCCATAACTTTTAGCTTGGGTACTGGATTTTGGCAAAATTGGTATCGTTGGAAAGATAATTTGAAGAGATTTTATTTTATATGTATTAGGCCCTCTAATTCATATATACAAAGAGTTATGATCGACTAAATTTGACCCAAGTTTCGACGCTCACCCAAACTCGAACGATAGGAAAGCTTTCAACTCGTCCTTGAGTTAGGGGACCTCTATGATCTCAATTCATGCTCAGATAGGTTCCCACACTACATAATTGATTAACATACCAAATTTGTATAGGATTTATGGCTTTTGGATCATCTACGCATAGAAATGATGGTTTTCGTTCTGGCTTAAAATACGGGGTGTTACACATGACTAAGGGTACGACTCGAGCCTCTAGTTGTACCCAACCCAGAGGCACAAAAATGAAGTTATTTTTTCATAGTTCAAGACCTAGATATTTCAGGACTATCCTAATTCTCATGGACATAAATTTTACATTTTTAACAGGTTTTAAAGATATATATGTATGTATAAGAAAAGAGTTTTGGAAATTGTTTGAAGAACATGCATCATGAACTCGTTTTTATGAAAGCATGCATTTATCATGGGGGGGGTTTCCCCTAAACTTGAGTTTTAATCATGTGCATATATGATATGAGTTTCAAAAAGTATTTCATGGGTACTATTTGTGAAATTCCCTTTCCCATGATGAAATTATGGTCTTAACATGTTATGAGTTGTGAATGTGGTTGGAGAGCATGAACTTAAGCTCCCCTTTTGATCATGTGATTTATGTATAACTAATGTTGGAGCTGTTTTACAAATGAGGATAATTCTTGAGTTTTAAATGCCTTTTTACTTATTATGCATGGTTGTTTTAAATGTTTCTCAAAGAGGTAATTATTATTCTAAATATTATTATTTCTTAATGAAGAATTGCATGTGTTTTATGTAAGAATTGACCACCACATGTTAAGGTATTTAAAAGAGAGTGCTTTGCATAAGTTCATATGATATTGATATAAGAACTCTCTTATGATGTTTAAATATTTTGGGTGGTCATTAACATGATTTTTGAATGAAAGGGCTATGGATATGATATGATATGACTTGCAAGTCTAGGTATGACAAGACCTATTACGACATGCCCTTAATATGACAGAAAAGAATGTTATAGGCATGAAGTATGGATTTAGGAGGATAAAATTAGGCCTAAAGAGAGTTAGATGGTTATCCAAAGAGGGCACGAGTTCAGATAACTTGTAGCCCAAAATTGTATTTTGCTGATGCGGGTTTCATGATATGTATGTTAGTAAGGAGGCATATTTTTTGATGATATGTATGTCAGTAAGGAGGAATTCTTTTCATAACATGGTGTGTCAGTAAGGAGGCATACCTTATTTTATTACAGACCTTAACTCTTGCGGCAAACTTGGGTTGGGGGCTTGGCCGCCGAGTTTAGGGCGGACTCCATATAGCTCGTGGGATAGTAGAAATGTCGGATGTACCATCTATCTCAGAAGTAAATTAAAGAGTTAAGTCAATGTTTTCCAAGAATGTATTGAAGCTTTTTATATTATGCCCATGTGTTTTTATATATATATGTTATGATAAATTGTTTTCACAATGCTCTCAATTATGTTACATGAAATATAAGTTATTTTTGGGTTGTTCTACATGCCAATACTTTTGATTATTGACCCCCTATCTACAGGTTCAGAGGCTCAGTCTCGAGGTCCAGCTCATTAGTAGATTGTTCCCAGACTTTTAGAATTTGGTGACCATCTCTTACATCGGAAGACATTCTATCTACATGTAATCTCAGTCAGTTTTGTAGTCCGGCCAGGGGCTTTATCCCAGTTTAGACAGACTAGTGTTTTTAGTTCAGTAGAGGCTTTGTAGACTGGTGTAGAACGGGATTTGAATATTGTATTGTCATAATTTTATTGACACATTTTGGATTATAAGTTTCCATTGAATATTATCATATCTTCCGCAATTTTATTTATGTATGGATTATGCTTATGATAGTACACTAAGGGGTCTCTCGGTCCTTCGTGGTTCGGGATGCCCATCGTGGTTAGGGCCTTGGATTGGATTGTGACAAGCTTGGTATCATAGCATGGTTTATGGTCTCAGGGTGTCTACAAAGCCGTGTCTAGTAGAGTCTTGCCTATGGGTGCGTTGTACACCATACTTATAATCATGAAGTTATCAGACATTTAGGAGATGTTTCCCATTCTTTCATACTCTAGATCGTGCAATAGTATTTTTTATATGAAAGTCATCCAAATTCCTCCCTTGCTCTAATTTGATAGGCCATGTCTCATTATTTCGACGGTACAAGTTCAACAGTCTAGATTCCTAACGATGTGGTACTTTTGGATTGAGTTATCTATAACTAGGGGTGTACATAGGTCGGGTTGGTTTGATTTTTAATTAAAAAAAACAAATCAATTATGTCGGCTTACTAAAACTATAATCAAATTAAACCAACATAAAATCGGTTTTTTCGATTTAGGTTTTAGTTGATTCTTTCAGTTTTTTCAGTTTTTTCGAGTTTTCTCAATTTTTTTATAATCTTTACTTTTTAAAATTATATTGTGATTGAAGACTAGATCAAATATGTTTTCACTCATGTGCTAATGTAAAACCACAATTATGAAAAATTGAGGAGCGAAAAACTCTCTTGAAACTAAAAAGTAAGAAGAAGAGTGAAAAATTTAGGTTTTAAGTTTATATTGGATTTTGAATCATTTTATTAGCAATTAATGAACAAATATTACAACTTAAAGGCCCAAATATGAATATATATATATATATATATATATATATATATATATACATACATACATACATTATATATATTATATATAAGAGAGAATAGATTTTTTTGGTAGTCCTCACATGATTTTTTGGGTTACTTTTACCCTTAATTGAAATTTTTATTACTTTATAAACTAACACATATTTTAGTAAATTTTAATAACTTTAAGGTCTTTTATATGCTACTAAAAATGATAAAGATCATAGTGTCCCCATAAACCATACTCATACATATTGGAGTCTTTATTTTATGTGAAAATGTTATTAAATTTGTTCCAAATTATATTTTATCTTAAGAATTTATATATACACACAAATAATTATTTTATTGTTCAATGTTTATCTTGATATACACTTAATTATTGAATTAAAATATTTCTCTTATAATATTATTTGTTGATGTTATTTATTATTTTCATTTGCAATTTAAATTTTTAATTGTCGATTAATAAGTAAAGTTTATTTTATTTTAATTTTATCTGCAATTTTATGTTATACGTGCTGACAAACATAAGTAATTAACAAACATCTCACTTAAGATAAAATTAAATTTTAAATATAAAAAATAACCATAATTAAATTGTAGCATTGTTAAATACTTTTAAATATGTCAAAAATGTTAATTATAATCCTTTCATTTCAATCAAAAAATAAATTTCATAATATGATAATTAGTTAATTTAATTTATGTGCACACATTTTTAACATAAAATTTACCTAATAAATTACCAAATTTAAAGATGAACAATAAAATATTATTTTTGTATATATTCTGAAAATGCTTCAAAAAATATTATAATTAAAGAAAATATAATTTGATCTTCAAAAAATTTATGATAAAAGTTTAATTTGAATCATTGGAGAATAGAATCTCAAAAGATTTCAGTAAAATAGAAGAGATAATACATCAAAATCCCCATAAACTTGTCCTCCCAACTCACTTTAGCACTTAAACTTAACTTCCGTTTATTTACCCCCTTAACATCTTTAAAGTGAATTATTTTCACCCCTCAAGCTGATGTGGATTTTTTTTCAAAAAAAAAAAATGCTTTTTTTAATTTTAAAACTGATATGGTCCCCACTTTTTCTAATATATATATATATATAAACCCACCCCAAACCTCTCACCCCACCCGATCTTCATCTTCTTCATACCCCTCCCCCTCGCCATTTTCTTATATTTCTTCTTACAATCTACCCCAATTTCTTTTCTCCTGCTTCTAACTCTCCACCTCCACTTCCATTATCTTCATTAATTTTTTCAAGAAAGGAAAAATGAGTGTGAAAAGTTTTGAATTTTAATGGGTTAGAATTTGTTGTCGAATTTGTGGTTGATGTTCAAATTGATTATTGGGGTTTTCTCATGATGATGTGAAGTTGTACTTGAATTTTGAGTTTGATTGACATGAATTTTGCTAGTTTAATTTTGTATCCGCCATTGTTGAAGCTTGAAAAAGCTTGAAAACAAAAAAAAATGAGTTCGTTGAAATCATGATTGATGTCTAAATTGATTATTGGAGTTTTCTAATGACGTTGTAAAGTTGTGCTTGAAATTTGAGTTTCTTTAATTGGTGGTTTGATGAAGGAATAATTGTTGTTTCTTGAATTGGTAATACACTTTAAGTTTGAAGAAGATAGAAAATGGAGGTGAGGGGAGAGGTGGGGTGGTTTGAAGAAGATAGAAAGGGGG
>NC_061117.1:213160869-213201868 GCF_002878395.1 Capsicum annuum | reverse complement strand
ATGAGAGTGGTATTAAATATTAAGGGGGGAAATTAATTCACTTTAAAGATGTTAAGGGGGAGGGGGGGGGGGGGGGGGAAAAAAAAAAAAAGTCAAGTTTAAGTGCTAAAGTGAGTTAGAAGGATAAGTTTAGGGGGGTTTTGATGCATTTTCTCAAAATAGAAACTTGAACTTTCATACATGCATTTGTTTTGATTCTATTTTAAAAGTCTAATATTTAAATTAATAAAAATATTATCCTTTAACTTTCCAATAGCATTTTGTACTGTACTATTTTAAAACTCCTTTTAAGGTACCATTCTAATGACACAAAAACAAAAAACAAAAGAACAAGAAAAATTTAAAAATATCTATAAACTTATTTTTTAATATTAGTTTGTGCTCGGGCTTAGCACAGGCCAATCATACTAGTACACATACACACATACACACACACACATATATATATATATTATGTCGGTTTGATTTGGGTTCGGTTTGACTTTATTTTTGGTTAACACCAAACCAAATCAAGAATGGTCCCTTTTTTTCAAATGCCAAACTAACCCAACCAAACCATAAGTTATTTTTTTTCTTGGTTTGGTTCGGTTCTTCGGTTTGGTTTGACTTGACGGTTTGGTCTGTACACCCCTATCCATAATGTTATAAAATTGGACAAGGACTTAAGAGGAGTCTGTTAGTGCTTCAAAGTGTGTTGATTCAAGTGTATACCCTTATCTATAGCCATTATGCATTTGAGCCTGAGGTGTAAAGTATATTAAGTCCCTTTCAGAATCCTTATTGCAGATGTCATACTTAAGGATAGAGATGCATTTCAGAATATTGGAACAATATTTCCATCCGAGTAGTAGTATAAGTTAAGATGTTATTATCTATAGTAGTAAGAAGATCCCAGCATTAGTGATATGAATTTATAAGTTTAGAAGGTCAGAGTGGGGGTACCTCTTGAGTGAAGAAGTTAGTTGTAGTAATGTAACCTTTAAGTGAGGGGTGGTATGCCTTTTATGGTGATTGGCTAAAGTTGTAGCACGATTGATAGATTTATGGTATTTAGAAGAGGATGTGATTAGCTATGATGATTAGAACTTAGTTGAAAGAGGGAAAGAACTCGTGATGCATACTTAGTGTTGTAGAAACATAAATCTTAGGTTGTGACTAAAAGGGGTTGATTGGATTGTAATTTATAATTTTGCATTCAATTGGGAAACCTAAGGATGTAGAACTCATTGATGGTTATAGAATTTTGAAGGTAGCTGTGATGTATACATGGGTAAGTAGACATAATGTGAGAAAGTAGAATATGCTGATAGATCGTAATGAGTTATAGTATAAGAGTAAGGTCGACTATTCTTCTTATGCGACTTTACTCCCCTTGATTCTTTTTTCTTTAGTAGTTGTAAACTAGTACAGTATGTGAGAAGGCGTGTAATAAATATTAAGATGTAGTACTAACGCTGTGGAGAAAAATGTGCTTGTATGTTGTAATTAAAAGAAGTAAGGAACTTAGGTTGATTTCTCTATTTGGTGGACTAGTATATTATTTGGGATGTTTCAGTAGTTGTACATGATTGGTGCTAGGCACTGGGTTTGGACTTTAGATATGGATAATGAGAGAATATGTCCTTAAGTCTCGGATAGTGACCTTTGACCTAAGGGGGAGATTATGAACTAAGGCAGATCCTGAATTTTCT
Organism: Capsicum annuum; assembly: GCF_002878395.1. Taxonomy (NCBI): domain Eukaryota; kingdom Viridiplantae; phylum Streptophyta; class Magnoliopsida; order Solanales; family Solanaceae; genus Capsicum; species Capsicum annuum. The sequence continues at coordinate 213,200,177 of NC_061117.1, read as the reverse complement.
TATAGAGGTAACTTTCAGGGAAAGGCCATGGTAACTCTATTCTTATTCTAGTAAAATTCTCCTACTTTGGATCAAAAGGACATTCTACCAATTTCTTATGTCTTCAAATTGTGCCTATGCTAACGTCCAAGTTCTTTATGCAAAATCATGTCTATGCTCCAACCTTTGAACTAGAAGCAATAACGTCTCTCAGCAATCCAAGATTCCAAGTATTCAAGCTCATTTTATGATTGCTCAAATTCCGTAAATCCATGTCTCATATCATGCTTAGTTCTAAGAAACTATGTTATCTATATGTACGGATTCATTTTATGTCAGTTCCTGCCCAGAGATATAAAGTTTATCAAACTCATGGTTGATCTTAACTCTTAAATTTATAAGTTGTAGCTTCGAGCTGAAATCCTTGTCTTATTCCCTAGAATATATGAATTCTGGCTTTATTCTACACAACTCATGATTTATGCACCCATGTCTCTCGTTGTACCCAGTCTGAAGAACTCATGCTATGTTATGTTTCCAAATGACCCTCTATCTACGATCTAGGTATCTGCTAAGAGGTATTTCGTGCCTATTGTACCATCTCTCACTTTGTATGTATCACCTTAATGGTAGTGGCTATTGAAAGTAATGCCATAAGTGAGGGAGTAGATATTCTTTAATGTGAAAATTTTGTGTGTGGCTACTCGAGTTAAGGTTATAGATGATGAGGGAAGAGGGAGATGAACTTTTATTATATGAAATAGTTAAGAAGGGAATATGTGGCGAAAATCTTTGTGAGAATGATTGAAGTTGCTAGTTTTTAATAGGGAGATCTATAAAATGGGTGTAGTAGAAATAGGCTTGAATGTTGTGATTGATAGATACACAAACTAATGTGCTGTGTGTTTAGTACTCCTTGATTTAAGGCCTGAAATTTGTTTTACTATAGTGATAAGGTGAAGTAATATTCTTAGAGGGATGTAGAGTATAGGGTCCCATAGCTTAAGCTAGCACTCTTTTACTTCGAGTTAGGCTTCAACATGGAAGTACTATGCAGTTAGACTTAAGCTCTTGTAGTCATGTATTTAGCAGAAAAATTATAAGATGGAAATGTTGAAATATAGTATTCATAGCTGAAATCAGGGTTGAAAAGCATGCTATATTTAAGGTCTAGTAGACGTATCATTTGAGGTAGAGAATGTTTCTATTCTATTCTTATGTATTGCGTGAATCTCAGTTCATGTCTTGTACCAATCTTAACCAGGTCGAGGATTCTTAGAAAAATTCATGCCTTACAATTTTATGATCATGTGTCATAGAACACCTGCCAAGATCATGTCTATGTCAAGTCATCTCATGATTTGTGTTTACACGATTTACTTGGTGATGTCATGAAGCTCTTCTTGAAAGCCTATGTATGTTTCATTGAGGAAAATAAAATTCCTAATGTGAGGTTACATCCTTACTTTCAAAAACTAATGCGTTCAAGGAATAGATTCAAGAGGTCTCAATGTTTGTTCATAAAAAAGGTATGTGGGACTATCCTAAATCTCATGGGCATAAATTTTACATTTTTAACAAGTTTTAAAGATATATATATGTATGTATGTGAAAAGGATTTTGGAAATTGTTTGAAGAGTTGCATCATGAACCCATTTTGATGAAAGTGTGCGTTTATCATGGGTTTTTTTCATAAACTTGAGTTGTAATCATGTGCATATATGATATGAGTTTCGAAAAGTATTTTATGGGTATGATTTGTGAAATTTCCTTTCCTATGATGAAATTATAGTCTTAACATGTTATGAATTGTGAATTTAGTTGGAGAGCATGAAGTATAAGTCCTCTTTTTGATCATGAGATTTATGTATAACTAATGCTGGGGCTGTTTTACGAATAAGGGTAATTTTTGAGTTTTAGATGCCTCTTTACTTATTATGCATGGTTGTTTTATACGTTTCTCAAAGAGGTGATTATTATTCTAAATGCTATTGTTCTTAATGAAGAATTGTATGTGTTTTATGTAAGAATTGACCACCACATGTTAAGGTATTGAAAAGAGAGTGTTTTGCATAATTTCATATGATATTGATATAAGAACTCTCTCATGATGTTTAAATCTTTTGGGTGATCATTAACATGATTTTGAATGAAAGGTCTATGGATATGATATGATATGACCTACAAGTCTAGGTATGATGATACCTATTACGAAATGCCCTTAATATGACAGAAAAGAACGCTATAAGCATGAAGCATGTTTTAAGAGGATAAAAATAGGCCTAAAGAGAGTTAGGTGGTTAGCCAAAGAAGGCACGAGTTCAAATAACTCGTAGCTTAAAATCTTATTTTGCCGATGCGTGTTTCATGATATGTATGTCAGTAAGGAGGCATATTTTTTTATGATATGTATGTCAGTAAGGATACATACTTTTCATAACATGGTATATCAGTAAGGAGGCATACCTTATTTTATTACAGACTCCAACTCTTGCGGCAAACTTGGGTTGGGGGCTTGACCGTTGAGTTAAGGGCAGACTACATATAGCCCATAGGATCGTAGAATGTAGGGTGTACCATCTATCTCAAAAGTAAATTAAAGAGTTAAGTCAATGTTTTACAAGCATGTATTGAAGGTTTTTATATAATGCCCATGTGTTTTTATATATATGTTAGGCTAAATTGTTTTCACAATGCTCTCAATTATGTTACATAAAATATATTTTATTTTGGGTTATTCTACATACCAGTACTTTTGAGTACTGACCCTCTATCTACTGGTTTAGATTCAGTCCTGGGGTCCAGCTCAGTAGTAGATTGTTCCCATACTTTCAGAATTTGGTGACCATCTCTTACACCGGAAGACATTCTATCTACATGTAATCTCAGTCAGTTTTGTAGTCCGTCCTGGGGTTTTATCCCAGTTGAGACAGACTAGTGTTTTTAGTTTAGTAAAGGCTTTGTAGACTGGTGTAGAACGGTATTTGAGTATTGTATTGTCCTAATTTCATTGACACATTTTGGATTATAAGTTTTCATTGAATATTATTATATCTTCCGTACTTTGATTTATATATGGATTATGCTTATGATAGTAAGCTAAGGGGTGTCTCGGTCCTTCGTAGTTTGGGATGCCCGTCACAGCTAAGGCCTCAACTCGGGCCGTGACATAGGTTTATATGGGCAATAACAAGTTGATTTTGAATCTGTGCACTAACTGAGAGTGCTTGAACTGCTACTAAAATGAATGGATGAGTTATTAACTCTTAATGAATTCATAGTCCTTGCGGATGGTGTATTTAAAGTAGTATATGAGAAGTGGAATGAGCTCTGATACCATGTTGTAATTAAGAGAAACAAATGAATAATATCATGTAGGAAAATTATTTTTTTATTTCAAAATAATTTATCGTGTAGTCATTATAGAAGTGTATTTGGAAAGTCATGAATTTTATTACTTTACTTGGAAAGGACAATTATTGAAAATTCATGCATGCCCATTTTTTGCCACTTGGCCTACACTTGTCATTCATATATTAAGAGTGACTCTTATCAAAATAGTTAAAAGACAAGTGTTAATACACTTGTCATAAGGAGAAACTTTAACTTTAGCCTATAAATAAGCTATATTCTTAGTCATAAGAATGCAATAATCAACTTTCAGTTTTTCTTTACTTTAATTTCTTACTCCTCCACTTTCCCCTCTTCTTTCACCCCTTCTTTATAATATTATATATATATAATTAAAGGGCTCTATTAGTTATACCATTTTCTAAATTAACTTGTTAGTATTTTTATTGTACACACCTAATTTTGTCCCTCCCAAAATTCAAATTATTCAATTCTAGCTCGCCTTACCGCGTACCCTCACCCGTCTAATATTCCCCCCACAAGAATCTAGATAACAAACTCCCCAACAAAAAATAACAACTTATCCTAACAACCTCACACCCCCTACCCCACACCCCTCTACCTTATAACCCCTACCCCATGATTTTTTCCAATAGATTAACATACATACTGGTCACGCCAAAACCATATATAGACAATTACACATAGAACAAAATAATAAGAAAGATGGCCCACAGGGAATAATGCACATAGCAATAGACCTCCATTTCCATTCAATACACACTGATTTTGGATGCCAATACACCCGTACAACACTCATTCTATACAGGCACAACACACAGATTACACATAAAAATTTCCATCATCTTTCATTTTTTTCACCATCTTCATCACTCACTCACACCACACACTCTTCGCTGATATCACGCACACACATAAATCTGAGGGAGATCCTTTTCCATCGAACACTAAACACACATAAATTAGAGAAAAATTAGAGAAAAGTAGAAAAATGGAGTGATAGAGAGAGGTTTAAAATCTAGAAAGAGAGTTAAAAACTAGAAGGAAGATGGTTTGAGAGATCCGGTCATTGTTTTAGATTTTTGGCAAAATTTTTCATCGGCGACTGGTTACTATTTGTATTTGGTTACTGTTCCGGTTATACAGTCGTCAAAAAATGTCAAAGCATACTGAAATTCACTAGAACTGGTTGATTGGGTCATTCTTGGACTGATTCCGGCAGAATTTTACTCAGTTTCTTGTTTTGTTCTCCTTCACAATTTTTGTTTTGTTGGGTGTATTCTTGGACTTCTATTCGAATTAGATTTTGGGGGATTATCGATGTTTTGAACTGGTTTTAGTTGATTTGTAACTTGGGAGTTTTTTGGGATGCTTTCGAGGTTCGAATTGGGTTTTCGAGCGCGGTTCTATTTTTGATATATTGAAATGACACTTGAGGTCCAATTCTTTGACTCTCTCTTTTTGTTTTGTTTTGATTTGGTGTATTGATGTTATGATTATGTGTTGTTGGTTGTGATTGGATGATCTTGTTGATGTTCGATATTGCTTATCCATGAATAATTAATCATGGTATGAATATGATGTTAGCATGGGTTTGGATAATTGATTTGTGTGAAAATTGACGTATAAAAGGGATTTGGGAGGGATTGATCTTGATAAAGCGAACTTGGTTTAATTTTGGTTCATCGATTGAATTGATTTAAAATGTTTATCAACTTTGTCGAATGCGGTAGTATCATGATTAGGTCGTTAAATGGATAGGCAAACATAGGTTGGGTAGGCAAAATTTAAGACTTGTGATTTTGTTGAATGTTTGAAATTTTGAATAGTTTGAATGATTTCTCCACTTTTATCCCATTTTATCAAAATGTATTCATTTAGTCGGGGAATTCCCTGAGGTCATTTGTACTTATTCACCAGGAAATGCCCCGACGTATTATGTATGCAAAGGAGGTTCATGATGAAGGCTCGAGGCATTGGGTGAAGCATTGAAGCATAGTTTAGGATTAGTGTATTTTAGCGTAGGTTTACATTTCCGCATTTTTTTTATTTTGGAACTGTATAATTGGACTGGACATTATATTTTGGATTAATCTTGTTTTATTTATTCGATTGATTGTTTTATGTATTTTTTGTGTGTTTTATACATTTGTAGTGCCAAAATAGCCGATACACTCCACCAAGCGACCGTGGTCAAACCACGTGATGAATTAGTGATTAAGAAGCAGCTGAGTTAGTGATCAAGAAGCAATAGAGTGTGAAAATGATGAAGATGAAGAAGTAGAAGTAGAAGATTAGAGTGAAATAAGAGAAGAAGAAAACTATCAATCTGTATTTTCATTCATCTGAGTAGTACATGTAGTTGTGTATATATAGTGTAGTATTCATCTAGAAGATAACTAACTACCTTCCTAACTAACTTTTGTAACTAACTGATACTTAACTCCTTTGTTACATTTGTATTAACCTATCTCCTTAACACTCCCCCTTAAACTTGGTACTGCAAATATGTTAGCAAGTCTAAGTTTGGAGATTAAGTATTCATGCTGGACTCTGTTTAGACTTTTGGTTAGAGAATCTGCCGGTTGATCATGTGTTGAAATGTATTCAAGCTTTATTAAGCCTTGTTGAATCTTTTCTATGATAATGTGACAATCTATTTCTATGTGTTTAGTCCTTTCATGATACACAGGATTTGCTGACATCTGAACTAAAAACTGTAACTGGTAACTAATTCTAAACTCCAAGATCTGATATTAGGCCAATACTCTAAGTAAGTTTAGCTACTGTGGAAGCTAGACTCCTATACTAAGATTCAGCTGAGATTTTAGAAACAGTAGCCTTCTTCTTTGACTTTCATGAGATGAGTTAATCACCAAGTTTGATAGTATACCCTGTTAGAATTCCTAGAGAATGCACAAGTAGCCCTATCTGCATCACAATAGGCTGTGAGTACATCCTTTTTGTTGCTAGAAATAAGTAGACCTTGTACTGGTTTGCCCTTGATATACTTAACAATTCTAAGAGCTACATTCATATGAGACTGTTTTAGTTTTTGTAGGAATTGGCTTAGTGTTTGTAAACTATATGCTATATCTGATCTGGTTACTGTTAGATATAACAACTTGCCTACAAGTCTTTGATAGGCACCTTGGTCAGCAAGCACATCATAATCTTGATAAATTGATATACTAATCATACTCACTAATGGTTAACTTTGTAGTAGTGTCCATAGGTGTAGGAGCTGGTTTGGTAACACTAGGTCCAGTTTCAGATATGAATTCATGAGCATACTTTCTCTGATGCATAAAAATACCTTATTGAGATCTGGCAAACTCAATAACTAAGAAGTATGTTAGCTCATCTAGGTCCTACATTGTAACGCCTTGAGTCTGTACCTCGTACGCTACACGGTGCTCATAATTCTGAAGGACCACAAGCTAACCCATGACTGGTACCTGTTGGAATAAATAAATAACAATAATACTAAAATATGCAGAAATTAGGTAGAAAACTGGCCATAAGGTTTAATACTGTAAATAATACAAAATATGGTATCACAATACCAAAATTGAACATCAACACTGAAAACTGAACAACTGTCTAAAAATACCATAGTCTGAAAAGCCTCTAAAATGTCTGAAGTGTGGAGTTGATGGTATAAGTCCCCAACTAACTATGACTAGTGAAAATGAACTGAAATACTAAAATAAATAATAACGTCCTCGAACTATAAGGACTCACCACAAACTCGGTATGCTGAGAGTCTGAACTGCTAAGGGTACTCGGGAGCTCGTGCGTTTGAACCTATGATATAAGACATCACAGCGCAAAATAAAAGCATGCATCAGTACTTTAAATGTACTGGTATGCTCAGTAAGGCAGGATAAAATGCATGGGTTCATATGCATGAACAATACTAACTGAATATCATGAGTATGACTGAATGAGAGTACATGCACGAATATGTAAACTGAACTGAGATTATAATAACACTAAATACTGGATTACTGGTAACTGAATGGCTATATCTGACAGTCTTAATTTTGTGGAACTATACTAAGTCTCGTACTGAGCTGAGTGACTGTACATAACAGTTCTAAATTCACGAAACCGAACTGAGTTCCATACTGAGACTGAATTTGGAACTGAGATTGTGGGAAGTAATCATCTAACCAACATGCCCCTTATCTAACTGATTTGGGGTCCAACTTGTAACCTTAGTTGGAAGGGTATCAATACTGTGTCATGGGTAAGAACAAATGTTGAGTCACCCTTATCTGACAGGTACTCTGAATGAGAATGGTGGTACCCTCAACTGACAGGTAGATCACCTCATCAACCCTCAACTGTCAGGTTGATGTCTCAACCTACGCTGGCTACATAGTTCTGGAATGCAAGGACTGCTTCTAAGAATTTCACCCTTTACTGGAAGATGAGTCCCCATTCTTAGGTTCACTCGGTGCTGAATCATACTCCCAACTGAATAGACACTGGACTGAATCCTAAACTGTACTAGGCTAGACTGAACTATTACTGATCATATGGTATAACTAAACTGAACTAATTTTACTGAACTGAGCTGGACTGATTTTAAGTTTACTGAGTTTTCCTATGTTCTGTAACTGACAGAATTCTACTGATCAAGACATGACTGATTCTACTCTATGACTGGCCACGACTCTAGACAAGCATCTAAATTATTGGGTATTAAATACCCCCAGGACTCGATAGCATAAACATAAAAGACATGGCATAATGTTGAGACATGGTAATTAACTACTTAGACATCATTCATTTATTTGGGCATTTAAGCAAACACTTGTATGACATGAACTTGCATACATACTAGCATGATATAATGACACTATTCAACTCACATGGACAATTCATCAAACACTTGTGGGGCACAATATATGCATCTAATACTAACACAACATATAGACATCATGATTTAATTCCAATTACACAATTCCAAGAGTTTCAACATGGATTCACATGATAAAGCACACATATCAATTGACTCTACATGAATCTTGCGATAAATCATGAACACACTTTAATTCCAATCATGGAAATCATGAAATCACTCTACATGAAGTTTAAAAGAGTTTCTTCGACTCCAAGGGTGAAAGAAACCCTTGGATGAACACTTCACATACCTTAGTTGGCAAATTCTGGAAAATTAACGGTGGAAACTTGAGCCTTAAGTTTGAATTTAATTAACCTAGGGTTTTTGTTCTTGAGAAATTTGTGAAAGAATGATTATATTTTGCAAAAAGAGGGATAAATTTTGTGTTATGGGGCTGAAGGGCATGGGAAAAAGACTTAATTATCCCTGAGGATGCGGCCTTTTAAATGACTATAAGCTGAACCATCGACGCATAGGCCAACGCACCGCATCATTGGCATCGACGCGATAGCCAATGAGCCGCGTCGAGTCCATGTCGGTTCACTGGAATTGGACACTGAAGCTGGGGAAAGCATTTATCAACATGATAGTCGACGCGACACATCAAGATCACGTTAATTCACTAGTTTAGGATTCCAAAGGTGCTTCAAACAAAGTCTGAAAAATTCAAAACTTGCCTGGGAACACCTATTGACATTCTTGATCATGAATTAACTCAAATATTAATATTTAATGGACGTAAAGGTCATAAAATAAGATTTCCAACTTTTGAAGGCTAAAATAACACTAAGTCTGAATACTTAGCTAAAATTTTCTAAGTCTGGGACCCCGTAGCAAGCTTGAAGGATTGAATTAAGGTAAGAATTTTGTGGGATCTTATAATATATCCTCGTTGGGAATATTCATCCTCGAATGAGTCTGACTAAGCTGAGAGGAATGATTGAATGAACTTACTTACTGAACATGAACACCTGAAATATGATTATCTGACTAGAATTACAGACATACTGAATTTTATACTGAACATGCATATCTGATGTATGAATACATGACTGATTTGACTCATGAACATATGACTAAATATGCAATAGTAACTGATACCAAGTTCGTAATGAAAAATCTAAACATGAAACTGAATAAGCTTAAGGAGGACAATTACTTTAAGCTGAATCTGAGTTTGTGAGGAAGAGGTGAGGATACTTGGTCTGCATATCTGCTTCTTCTTCCCAAGTAGCTCCCTTAATAGACAAATTTTGCCAAAGAACTTTGACTAGAGGGACTTCTTTGTTCCTTAGTCTACAAATCTAAAAATCAAGGATTTCGACTGGAATCTCTTTGTAAGAGACGCTGTTCTGAACATCTATTCCCTCTATGGGGAGTTCAGCTGATGGGTCACCTACACATTTCTTTAGAAAGGAGACATGAAACACTGGATGGACTGAAGATAGATCTGAAGGCAACTCAAGATCGTAAGCTACCTTTCCAAAATGGTTGAGAATTCGATAAGGACCGATAATCGGGGACTGAGCTTCCCCTTCTTGCCAAAATGCTTTACTCCTTTCATAGAAGAGATTTTTAAGTACACAAAGTCTCTAATCTCAAACTCGAGATCCTTTCTGCGCACATTTGCGTATGATTTCTATTGGCTATGAGATTTCTTAAGCCCTTTCCTGATCTACTGAACTTTCTCTAAGGTATCAAATACCAAGTCAGGCCCCACGACTGTAGCCTCGTCCACTTCAAACCAAATAATGGGAGATCTACAGCTTCTCCCATAAATCACCTTAAACGGAGCCATCTGAATACTGGAATGATAGCTATTGTTGTATGCAAATTCAATCAAATACAAGTGTTCATCCTAACTACTTTTAAAATCTATCACATATGCTCACAGCATATCCTCTAAAGTCTGAATGGTCCTTTTTGCTTGACCATCTGTCTAAGGATGAAAGGTTGTACTTAGGTGAACTCGGGTACCAAGACCTTTTTGGAATACTTTCCAGAAATGAGAAGTGAACTGGGTACCTCTATCTGAGATGATGGGTAATAAAACACCATGCAATCTAACCAACTCCCTGATATTGAGTTTGGCATAATCCTCGGCTGAGTAAGAGGTATGGACTGGTAAGAAATGAACTAATTTGGTCATCCTATCTACAATGACCCAAACTGAATTATGCTGATGATGAGTACAAGAAAAACCCATCACAAAGTCCATGTTTAATTTTTCCCATTTCCAGGTGGGAATGCTGAACTCTTGCAGGACCCACTAGGCTTCTGATGCTCAATCTTAACTTGCTGAAATATCGAGCAATTAGGCACAAACTCTGCAACATCTCACTTCATCCTACTCCACCAATAAATCTCATGCAAATCACAGTACATCTTAGTGTACCCTGGATGAATAGAGTAGCGTGCACCATGCATTTTTGCAAGAATTCATTGCCTTAAGTAATCTACACCTGGCACACATAGTCGACCCTGACAACATAAAACACCATATCTCTCCTAGAAGAAAACCTCAACCTTCTGATCTCTTACTGATTCTTTCTACTTGACCAGAATGGGATCCAACAACAACAACAACAACAAACCCAGTGTATTCCCACTTAGTGGGGTCTGGGGGGGGTAAGATGTACGCAGTCCATACCTCTACCTCTGATGAAGTAGAAAGGCCCTATCCTACTTTTCCTTCACTTAAGAAACTTGGATGATTCTAAACTACTCTGCACTTATACACTACCTTCGGCTGAATCGACTAAGCGGACACCTAGTCGGGCTAGCTGATAAACTTTTTGAGCTAAATTCTTCTTACTGTCCTCGACATGAGTAATACTTCCCATAGACATTCTACTGAAAGAGTCGGCCACTAAATTTTCCTTACCCAAATGATACATATCACTCATGTTGTAGTCTTTCAACAACTCCAACCAGCTTCTCTGACGGAGGTTTAGGTCTTTCTGAGAAAATACATCCTACAGGCTCTTATGGTCTGTGAACACATCAATGTGCACACTATACAAATAGTGCCTCCAAATCTTTAAGGCAAACACTACTGCTGCTAGCTCAAGAACATGAGTAGGATAGATTTTCTCATGGGATTTAAGCTGCCTAGATGCATAGGCTATGACCTTACCTCTCTACATTAGAACATACCCGAAGCCAACTCTAGGGACATCATAATACACCATAAAGTCATCTGAACCATCTAGTAAGGTCAAAACTAGAGCTGTAGGGAGTCGAGTCTTAAACTTTTGAAAACTCTTCTTACAAGAATCTGACCACTAAAATTTGACTTTCTTCTGAGTCAGTCTAGACATAGGGGATGCAATAGATGAATATCCCTCAACAAACCTTTTGTAATAGCTGTCCAAGCCCAAGAAACTCCTAATATTTGAAGGAGAGATGGGTCTGGGCCAGTTTCTTACTACTTCAGTCTTTTGGGGATCAACTCTAATGCCATCAACAAAAATTATATGGCCGAGGAAAGCTATTAACCTTAGCCAAAATTTGCACTTACTGAATTTGGCGAATAACTGATGATTTTTAAGAGTCTATAATACTATTCTGAGATGGTCTGTATGATCATGTTCACTGTGGGAGTAGACGAGAATGTCATCTTTGAAGACTATGACAAACATGTCCAAGTACTACTTGAACACACATTTCATCAAGTCTATGAAGGCTGTTGAAGCGTTGGTAAGACCAAAGGACATGAAAAAAATTTAAAGTGACCATACCGAGTTCTAAAAGCTATTTTTGGGATGTCACACTCCCTGAATCTACGCTGATGATAGCCTGATCTGAGGTCTATCTTAGAGAAGTAAATGGCACCCTAAAGTTGGTGAAACAAGTCATCGATTCTGAGAAGTGGATACTTGTTCTTGACCATGACTTTATTTAACTGACGATAGTCAATACACATTCTAAGGGAACCGTCTTTCTTACACATGAATAAAACTGGTGCGCCCCACTGGGATACACTAGTTTTGATAAATCCCTTATCTAAGAGATCTTTTAACTGCTCTTTTAATTTTTTGAGTTCTACTGGAGCCATTCTGTATGGTGGAATAGATATGGGCTGAGTATCTAGAAGAAGATCGATTCCTAAATCAATTTTCCTTTTGGGAGGAACTCCGGGAAGATCAGCGGGAAACACATCTGGGAATTCACATGCTACTGACACTGACTCAAGAGTAGGGGTTTCTGAACTAGAGTCTTAGACTCAATGAGATGGTATACACATCCCTTAGATATCAATTTTCTAGCTCGAAGGTAAGAAATAAGTTGTCCCCTAATTGCTAAAGTACTACCCCTCCACTCCAGGATAGGTTCATTCAAAAACTAAAACTGGACAATTTTGTTTCTGCAGTCGACGGAGGCATAGCAGGAATGAAGCCAATCCATGCCAAGAATGACATAAAAATCAGTCATCTCTTATTCGACTAAGTCTGCTAAAGTCATTTTCTAAGATATCATAACTGGGAAGTTCCTGTATACTCGCCTGGATATGATGGATTTATCGACTAGGGTAGAAACTCAGAAAGGCTCTGCTAGAATTTTGGGACTGACTCTGAAATAAACTGCTATATATGGAGTAGCAAAGGACAAAGAAGCTCTTGGATCTAGCAAAGCATAAATATGTAAATGGAAAACTTATAATGTACCAGTGACCACACCAGGAGAACTATCCTGATCCTGTTGGGACTAAAGGGTATAGAGTTTGTTTGGGTGCTCCCACTAGTGGCACTGAAAGCAGCACCTTGCTGATTCGAGAGATTGGAATGAGCTAGGGAAATGCTATTCTGACCCTGAGAACCTAACTAGGGATAATATCTGACTCTATGGACTGACTTGCCATAGCTAAAATACACATCGCTACCCACCCTACTGATACCCTTGTGGTTCTGCCATACTTCTATCAAAGGGGATTGGTTCGGGCACTGCTAACACTGCCCTGGGGTTTACGGCCTGGTGCCCTATCCCTATTGCCATCTTTGAATTTTGGCATAGGAGCACTGGCTGAGGATGGAGCTAGGACTATCGATTTTGGGCAAAACTAAGAACGATTCCCACCCTCTGACTTAGGCTGACAAAGTTGAAACTACCTGTTCTCGCTCTCTTTCTCTTCCTTTCCTTCTCTTTATTCTTGGCCTCCTCTATCTGCTGAGCATAGACCATGAGCCTGGATAATTCCATCTTCTTAATAAGCATTACGGTGCTACACTCTTTGACCATGCTACTAAACACCTCTGACACAAACTTACTCATTCGAGATCTGTTGTCTACCACCACATGAGAAACATATCTAGCTAATTGAGTAAACTTGAGAGAATACTCTTTCACTGTCATATTTCCCTGCTTCAGATTAATAAATTCCAGAACCTTCACTTTCCTCAATTATAGTGAGAAGAACCAATCCAGAAAAGCAATGAAAAACTCATCCCACTCTATGGTCCCTGCATCTACGACTCTCTCTACCTTCCACTGTTTAAACCATGAGTGAGCCACATCCTACACCTGATATACGGCCAACTCAGCGCTCTCAATAGCAGTCACCGTCATAATATCAGTAACCTTCTACACCTAATCAATAAATTCCTGAGGGTTTTCATTTGACTTAGACCGGATAAACAATGGAGGGTTCATTCGAGTGAAGTTCTGAATCCTTGAAGCAACATTATTGGCCACTGGTTGGTCAGAACAACAGCTGGATGTTTATTCTGGGCTACCATAGAATAAGCTAGGGTGGTGAAGGCTGCTTTGAACTCAGTGTAGGAGACGTGTTCATCCATTGGATCTGGCTGGACGGGCTGGGGTTCTGGATGATCTTCTGTTCCTCTTCCCTTAGTCCTCTTTGGAGGCATATTTCATTAACCAAAAGAGAAAGGAACAGACTGAGAGTTTTATTGGAGCTCATGCTCACTCGTAAGACATAAATATTGAAAGAAGGGAAACTTTTTCTAAAATATCTCGTAGCCTCCTATCCATAAGTGTGGCACACAACACACCCATCATAAGACTCTACAAGATGCAGCTTTTAGACTTCCTAGGAATCTATTGAATCTTAGGCTCTGATACCAAGTTTGCAACACCCTGAGTCTGTACCCTGGATGCTACATGGTGCTCATAATCCCAAAGGACCACAAGCTAACCCATGACTGGAACCTGTTGTAGTAACTGAATAATAATACTAAAATATATGGAAATTACCATCGCATACATAAGTGACCCGATGGAACTAGAGTATGGAACTCGAGATATATAGTAATGCTCATCATCTGTCTTTGGGGATTAAATGTTTGAGAGTTTGAAGTGAGCTACCATTGGAGTACTTACAGGTTTGGACTTTCTCAATATACCTTTTCTGACTCAAGTATAACTTACACTTCTCTCTACCCCTCATAATTTCCATGCCAAAAATCTTTGTTACTGCTCCTAGATCCTTCATCTCAGACTCCTTACTGAGCTGGGCTTTGACTTTTATTATCTCTCTTATATCCTTTGCTACAATCAACATATCATTAATATACAAGAGAAGATACATTAATGAACCATCACTTTCCTCCTAGAAGTAGACACAACTATCATAGTTTCTCCTCTGAAACATATTAGAGGTCATAAAAGAGTCAAATCTCTTATACCACTGCCTGGGCAACTATTTTAAGGCTTAAAAAGACTTTTTCAGCAAGCATACATAGTCCTCCTTTCCTAAGACTATAAAGCCCTTTGGTTGCTGCATATAGATATCCTCCTCAAGTTCTCCATGTAAGAATGCAGTTTTGATATCCAACTACTCAAACTCAAGATTATGCATGGCCACAATACCAAGCAATGCTCGAATTGAACTGTGCTTTACAACTGGAGAAAAAACATTTGTGAAGTCAATACCTGGAACCTGACTGTAACCTTTAGCAACTAGTCTTGCTTTCTACCTATCATCTTCAACTACCGATGTTTCTTCTTTTTTTTTTGAACACCCACTTGCAATAGACAACTTTTTTATCTTTAGGCAATCTCATCAGATCCTATGTGCCATTCTTATGAAGTGATTCCATCTTTTCCTGCTTAGCAATCATCCATCGGCCGAAATTATCACAACTAACTACCTCTGAGTAAGAAGAAGGATCTTCACTGAAATCAATGCCTTTTACTATATTCAATGCATAAGCAACCAAATCAGCTTCAGTATACTTCTGAAAAGGTCTAATATTTCTTCCGGCCTTGTCTTTAGCAATAAAATATTGTGGTGACACTGGTGGTGAAGAAGAACTAGTATCACTTTGTATCTTTAGGCTAGACTAAGAAGTAGGCATTGATGTAGACTCTGCTCCAATATGCAATTCAACATGGCTCCTTGACTTTTGTTGATTTATGTCACTAAGCTCATCTAGGGTGAAGCACTAGATTCAGAGGGAGCCCAAAGCATGACAGTTTCATCAAACACAACATCCCTTCTAATTATAACCTTTCTACTTGCTGGACACCAAAGCTTATAACCTTTAACACCAGGCTTATAACCCATAAATAAGCACTTGACAGATGTAGACTCCAACTTTCCATTATCAATATGAGCATACGCAGGACATTCAAATATCCTCAAATCAGAATAACTAGCTGGCATACCAGACCATACCCTTTATGGAGTCCTTTTATCAATCATAACTGAGGGAAAATGATTAGTAAGAAGACAAGCTGTGAAAGCAGCTTCAGCCCAAAAAGACTTGGGTAAACTAGTATTAGAGAGCATAAAATTCACCTTCTCCATTATTGTACTATTTATTTATTCAGCCACACCATTCTACTGTGGAGTAAGACTAACTGTCAAGTGCCTCACAATTCCTTCAGACTTACACAGAGCATTAAATTCATTATAACAGAACTCTAAACCATTATCAGTCCAAAGGCGTTTTACCTACTTCTCTATTTTTTTTTCAATCATAATCTTTCACTCCTTAAAAGTAGGCAACATATCATTCTCTTGCTTCAGGATGAACACCCAAACTTTTCTAGAATATTCATTAATAATAGTCAACAAATAATTCATACCTCCTCTAGAAGGTACTCTAGAAGGACCCCAGAGATCAGAATGAATGTAATCAAGTGTGCCTTTAGTTGAGTGAATGCCTTTAGTGAATATGAATCTCTTCTGCTTCCTAAAAATGCAATGCTCATAGAACTCCAGTTTGGTAATACTCTGTCCATCAAGAAATCCTCTCCTACTTAGTTTAGCCATCCCATTTTCACTCAATTTCCCAGGCACATATGCAAAAGTTTAGCAATGTCACTTTCTGAAAAAGAGGAGGTAGAAACAGTTACATCACCTGTAACCGTAGAGCCTTGCAAGACATTCAAATTTGCAGAATTCCTCTGTCCCTTCATTACAACAAGAACGCCTTTAGTAACCTTCAGGACTCCACCTTCACCAGTGTACCTATATCCGTTCGAATCAAGAGTACTCAAGGAAATAAGATTTCTCTCCAGGTTTGGGACATACCGCACATCACCAAGTGTCCTCACAACCCCATCAAACTTCTTAATTCTGATTGTTCCAATACCAACTATCTTGTAAGGTGTGTTATTTCCCATCAACACAGCACCTTTAGAGACTACTTCATATGTCATAAACTAATACCAATTGTGACACATATGAAATGTGCAAGATGAATCAAGAATCCAATCCTCACGGGGTTTGGAGTTACCATCAGAAATAACCAAGAGTTCTCCAGTACTACCGCCATCTTCAACAAAACTAGCTTCTCCAAACTTCTCTGGTTGGTTTCCCTTCAGTTTTGGAGATTCTCTTTTCTCTCTACTCTGTAATTTCCAACACTCGGATTTAGTGTGGCCCTTTTTCTTGCAGTAATTACAAGTTTTGTTTTTGTTTCTGGATTTTGATCTATTTCTATCATCACTCTTAGAGTTTCTCTCACGATTCCATCCTCGAATAATGAGACCATCTCCTTGAGTCTCTGACCTATTCATAAGATGCTTCATCTTCTCCTTAGAGAACAACGCATCATAGACTTCATCAATGGTCAAGGTATCATGACTATATAAAATCGTATCCCTAAAGGTCATGTATGATATAGGCAACAAACATAATAAAATCAACCCTAGATCTTCCTCATCATACTTAACCTCCAGAGTCTCTAAATCAGAGATAATTTTCTTAAATACAGATAGGTGATCCTCCAAGGATGCACCCTCAAACATCAATGGGAATAAATTCATTATTTCAGATGTAAGAACAACATACAGCTTTATGTGAAAACCCTTGCAGGAAAAACCACAAATAGAGGCAAAGGAGGTTTCATGATAATGAAGAGAGAGTACAATGTGGAGAACGCTGAATTTTTTGAATATCCAAAATCACCCATTAAATGCACTTATATAATGTGTGTATACAAATAAGTCCTAGGCCCCAAAAAATAAAGGTCCATATAGGGCCTCTCGACCCGATCGTTATGTTACCACCACATACCCCATTGAAAATAACCAACATGGGTCGCACCACAAAACTTTCTGGGATAGATAAAAAAAATTCGGGTCACAACTCTAACAATACCAAAATCAAATAATTCAACATCGTACAATTTACCTAAAATCAAGAAAAATAGAAGTAAGAGTAGAAGGTGGTGAAAGAAATTTATTACAACAACCTCAAAATCCACAACAAGATGTTCAACAGCAACATCAACAATAGCCTCAACCTGATATTGGTATTATAGCACAACTACTTGCAGGTGGTATTGTTGGTGTTGTTAGTAAGACTTGTATTTCTCCCCTCTCCCGCCTTACCATTCTTTTTTAGGTTCAAGGTATGCATTCATATATTACAGTATTGAGCATGAGGTAGTGCGTATTTTCAATGAAGAAGGATTCAGGGCATTTTGGAAGGGGAATCTGGTCACTATTGCTCACAGGCTTCCTTATTTCTTCGTCAGTTTCTATGCTTATGAAAACTACAAGAGTCTATTGAAATCAATTCTAGGTATGGATGGTTGTTAGAGTTGTGACCTGAATTTATTGTTCCAGCCCTGAAAGTTTCGTGGTGCGACCAATGTTTGTAATTTTCAATCAAGTCTGTAGGGATGTCGGGGGCAAAGCCCCTGCGGTATGGACTTTATGTTTTTGGGCCTAGAACCTATTTGTATGCACATACTATGTAAGTCCGATTTAGTGGGTTATTTTCATTTATTCAAAAAATTTAGCCTTCTCCACATTGTACTCTCTCTCCATTATAGTGAAACCTCTTTTGCCCCTGCATGTGGTTTTTCCTGCAAGGGTTTTCACGTAAATCTGTGTTGTTTTTTTTTGTTTTACTTATGTTATTTCATCTGAATCTTAACAAACTGATATTAGAGCCTATTTGATTGTTTTCTCGGGGACGGCAACCATGAGTATGATATTCCATTATTGGATCGTAACACCAAATTTTTAGTATAGCAGGTTAAGATGCAGGTTGTGCGTACGTAGATAGATTTGGAAGATGCCCTATTAGTTTTTGATAAAATGCCTTCATCGTAAACGAACAAGGACAAATGGCATAAGGATCAGAAGGCTCTATCTCAGATCCACCTTTATTTATCCAATCAGATTCTACAGAATGTTTTGAAGAAGATCACTAACGCTGTGTTGTGGTTGAAACTGGAATTGTTGTGTATAACAAAGAGCCTAACAAGTAAGTTGCATCTCAAATAACGATTTTATTCCCATCGTATGTCTGAGGGTACGTCCTTGAAGGATCACCTCTCTTTCTTTAAGGAAATCATCTCTGATTTAGAGACTCTGGAGGTTAAGTATGATGAGAAAGATCTATGGTTGATTTTGTTTTGTTCGCTGCCTGCATCATATAAGACCTTTAGGGTTATGATTTTATATAGTCGAGATACCCCGACCATAGATGAAGTCGTTGATGCATTATTCTCTAAGGAGAAGATGAAGTATCTTG
Organism: Capsicum annuum; assembly: GCF_002878395.1. Lineage (NCBI taxonomy): Eukaryota > Viridiplantae > Streptophyta > Magnoliopsida > Solanales > Solanaceae > Capsicum > Capsicum annuum. The sequence goes on along the minus strand of NC_061117.1, from coordinate 213,180,960 downwards.
TGAATGGGTCAGAGACTCAACTAGATGGTCTTATTGTTTGAGGAAGGAATCATAAGAGGAACTCTGGGGGTGATGATAAAAATAGGTTGAAATCCAAAAATAGAAACAAAACCTATAATTACTGTAAAAAGAAGGGCCATATCAAATTCTAATGTTGGAAATTACAGAATAGAGAGAAAAGAGAAGCTCTAAAATCAAAGGGAAACCAACCAAAGAAGTCTGGTGAATCCAGTTTTATTGAAGATAGTGGTAGTGATGGAGAACTCTTGGTAGTTTTTGATGGTAACTCCAAACCCTGAGAGGATTGGATTCTTGATTCATCTTACATATTTCATATGTGTCGCAATCAGGATTAGTTTACAATATATGAAACAATCTCTAAAGTTGCTGTGTTAATAGGAAATAACACACTTTGTAAGATAGCTGGTATTAGAACAATCAGAATTAAGACATTTGATGGGGTTGTGAGGATACTTGGTGATGTACGGTATATCCCAAACCTAAAGAAAAATATTATTTCCTTGAGTACCCTTGATTCGAACAGATATAGGTACACTGATGAAGGTGGAGTTCTGAAGGTTACTAAAGGTGCTCTTGTTGTAATGAAGGGACAAAGAAAGACTGCAAATTTGTACGTCCTGCAAGGTTCTACTATTACAGGTGATGCAGCTATTTCTACCTCCTGTCTATCAGAAAATGATGTTGCTAAACTTTGTCATATACTCCTGGGGTATATAAGTGAAAATAGGATTGTTGAACTAAGTAGGAGAGAAATTATTGATAGGCAGAGTATTACCAAATTAGAGTTTTATGAGAACTAGTTTTTTGGGAAGAAGAAAAGAGTCAGATTCAATAAAGGCAGCCACTCAACTAAAGGCACACTTGATTACATTCATTTTGTTCTATGGGGTCCTTCTAGCATACCTTCTAGCGGAGGTGCTAATTACTTGTTAACTATTATTAATGACTATTCCAAAAAAGTTTGGGTGCTCTTCCTGAAGCAAAAGACTAATGTGTTGCCTACTTTCAAGGAGTGGAAGACTATGATTAAAAAGCAAATAGGGAAGCAGGTAAAATGCCTTCAGATTGATAATGTCTTAGAGTTTTGTTCGAATGAATTTAATGCTCTGTGATAGTCAGAAAGAATTGTGAGGCACTTGATAGTTCGTCATACTTTGCAGCAGAATGGTGTGGCCGAACGAATGAATAGGACTATAATGGAGAAGGTGCGTTGTATGCTCTCTAAAGCTGGTTTACTCAAGTCTTTTTAGGTCAAAGCTACTTCCACAACTTGTCTTCTTGTTAACCGCTCTCAGCCAGTCGTGATTGATAAAAAGACTCCATAAGAGATATGGTCTGGTACTTCTGCTAGTGATTCTGATATAAGGATATTTGGATGTCCTGTGTATGCTCATGTTGATAATAGAAAGTTAGATCCTAGATCTGTCAAGTGCTTATTTATGGGTTATATGCCTGGTGTTAAAGGTTATAAGCTTTGTGTTTGATGAAACTGCCATGCTTCGGGCTCCCGCCAAATCTAGTGTTTCGCCCCCATATGGGCTTAGTGACATGAATTAGCAAAAATCAAGCATCCACATTGAGTTGCAGATTGGAGCAAAGTCTACACCAGTGCCTACTTCTTAGTCTAGCCCCGAGATATAGAGTGGTAATATTTCTTCTTCACCACCGATGATACCACGATATTCTATTGCTAAAGACAAGCCTAGAAGAAATATTAGACCTCCTCAGAAGTATGCTTAAGCTGATTTGGTTGCTTATGCATTGAATGTAGCAGAAGGCATTGATTCCAGTGAAGAACCTTCTTCTTTCTTAGAGGCAGTTAGTTATGATGATTCTGGCTGATGAATGATTTCTATGTAGGAGGAGATGGAATCACTTTATAAGAATGACACATGGGATTTAGTGAGATTGCATAAACATAAGAAAGTTATTTGTTGCAAGTGGGTATTTAAAAATAAAAATGGAACATCAGGAGTTAAAGATGCTAGATACAAACCAAGACTAGTTGCTAAAGGCTACAGTCAGGTTCTAGGTATTGACTTCACAGATGTGTTTTTTCCAGTTGTTAAGCATAGCTCGATTCGAGCCTTGCTTAGTATTGTGGACATGCATAATCTTGAGCTTGAGTAGTTGGATGTCAAAACTGCATTCTTACATGGAGAACTTTAGGAGAAAATCTATATGCAGCAACCAAAGGGCTTTGTAGTTTTAGGAAAGATGGACTATGTATGATTGCTGAAAAAGTCTCTTTATGGCTTAAAATAGTTGCCCAGATAGTGGTATAAGAGGTTTGACTCTTTTATGACCTCTCATATGTTTCGGAGGAGTAGTTATAATAGATGTGTCTACTTCAAGGAGGTTAGTGATAGTTCGTTCGTGTATCTTCTCTTGTATGTTGATGATATGTTAATTGCTGCAAAGGATATAAGAGAGACAATAAAAGCCAAAGTACAACTTAGCAAGGAGTTTGAGATGAAGGATTTAGGAGAAGCAAAGAATATTCTTTGTACGGAAATTATGAAGGATAGAGAAAAATGTAAGTTATACTTGAGTCAAAAAAGGTATATTGAGAAAGTGTTTCACAGGTTCAATATGCAAAATGTCAAGCCTGTCAGTACTCCATTGGCATCTCACTTTAAACTCTCGACCACTTTATCTCCAAAGACAGATGATGAGCGTGACTATATGTCTCGAGTTCCATACTCTAGTGCCGTCAGGTCTCTTATGTATGCGATAATGTGTTCCCAAACATATTTATCATATGCCGTCAGTACAGTTAGCAGATACATGGAAAATCCTGGCAAAGAACATTGGAAAGTAGTTCAATGGATTTTCACATACTTGCATGGATGTGCTGATGTTTGTTTGCAGTTTAGGTAAAACAGAGATAGAGTAATCGGTTATGTTGATTTTGATTTTGCAGGAGACCATGATAAAAGGAGATCCCTTACAGGCTATGTTTTTACCATTGGTGGTTGAGTTATCAGTTGGAAATCTACCTTACAAACTACTGTTGCTTTGTCAACTACTGAGGTAGAGTACATGGCTATTATAGAGGCTTTCAAGAAAGCTATTTGGTTGAAGGGTTTGTTCGGTGAACTTAGAAAAGCCTTACAGATTACTATTGTATTTTGCGACAGTCAGGGTGCTAACTTCCTTATGAAAGATTAGATGTTTCACGAGAGGAAAAAGCATATTGATGTTCGATATTATTTTGTGAGTAAAATTATTTCTCGTGGTGATATTATGGTAAGCAAGATTAGTACCCATGATAACCCTGATGATTTGATTACCAAGACACTACCAAGGGCAAAGTTTGAGCATTGCTTGGACTTGGTTGGTGTTAGCTATTAAAATATGCCCTTAGGGGCTTTTGTGGAAGAGGTGGAGAGTTTGTCTAGAAATAGATTTGAGTTCTGAATCAGAATTCATGTCATGGTGGAGATTGTTAGAGTTGTGACCCAAATTTTTTTGGTTCGACCCTGAAAGTTTTGCGGTACAACCTATGTATGTGATTTTAAATTAAGTCTGTGGGGGTATGGGGGCCAAGCCCCTGTTTTTGGGCCTAGGACCTATTTGTACGCACGTACTGTATAAGTATGATTTAGTGGGTTATTTTCATTTATTCAAAAAATTCAGCCTTTTCCCGTATAGTACTCTCTCTCCATTATAGTGAAACCTCATTTGCTTCTGCCTGTGATCTTTCCCACAAGGGTTTTCACATAAATTTGTGTATTATCTTTTTTTTTTCTTGTGGTTTGCTTATTCCGTCCGAATCTTAACAATGGTAAAGGGCTACATGATATTTTTTGCACTTTATTGGCGGTGGATTGTAACTACAACTGCTACCACCTACCTATTGGATCTTGTTAGAACAAGATTAGCTTCACAGAGCAATGCCATATACTATCAGGACATCTGTCATTCTCTTTGTACTATTTGCAGAGATGAAGGCTTTTTTGGGTTGTACAGAGGACTTGGTGCTATATTACTGGTGTTGGACCTAGTATAGCAATAAGCTTTTCTATCTATGAGGCTTTGACATCTTACTGGCAGATTCAGAGGCTCAATATCGATGATCATTCTATTGCAGTTAGTCTTGCTTATGGAAGTCTGTCAGGAATTGCATCTTGCACTGCAACTTTCCCTTTGGATCTTGTGAGGCGAAGAAATCAGTTAGAAGGATCAGGAGGACGTGCACATGTATACAACATTACTGGCATAATGGGGATGTTTAAGCACATAATCTGAACTGAAGGGTTCCGTGGCTTGTATAGAGGAATCCCCCCCCCCCCCCCGAATACTACAAAGTAGTTCCTAGCGTAGGAATTGTGTTCATGACATATGAGACACTGAAGAAGTTTCTATTGCAAGGGCCATTTGATTCTTGCCGTTTTCAGTTCTGCAATTGTCCAGTTTTTTCTTTTTAAAAAAGCCACCTAGTGAGGAAGTATGGTAATTATTATTAGTATTAAACGAGATAACTTTCATTCACGCGGTGGCAAATTTTGTGGTTGTTGCTGTTTGACTTGTTATTTTTTTGTTGTATAGCCATTGAAAATCACTTGTATTCCACATCAATTGTATTTCTAGATATTTAGGCTGGTTAAGTTTGTTCATTTGGTTGCTTCTTGCAAAAAGCAATTAATTTATGTAAAAAGAAGTATAGGTACAAGTAAAACATCTTCATTTTGTCTTAAACATATTTATCTTTAGTATAGATACCAACATATTTATCTTTAGTATAGATACCAAGTAAAACAAAACTTAACATTCAAAAAGAAAGAACTAATCATTAAAGCTATAAAGTTTCAATAGAGGTAATCATGTGGAAGTAGCAAGCAAAGAAGATGGATTTCTAGACTCTTATTTCGAGGCAATTCTGATATGTTACTTGGCTATCAACAAACAATACATTCTGGCCAATTAATTTGTAATAAAATAATTTAATATGATCCATTTCTATCTGTCACGACCCGAACCGAGGCTGATACGGAATCAAAATAAGAAAACTAAAGATGATACGAAAAAGTAAAGATAATCTATAAGATGGATAATTAAACACAAGAACAGAAGTAACCAAGAACAAAAGAGTATGTTAAACTTCAATACCCTCAATTACAATCTAATCAAACATCTAATTCCTACAGTGACCAAGATGGAGATGAACACCCTCTAAACCAACATTTCCAAATCAAAGTTCAACAAAAGTTGTCCAATACTCTCACTCAAGGAAGAAGCATTCATCAATTCTTCATTAATCAAGCAAAACTAAGAGAATGAGTTAGTCTCAAAAGTATTTATAGTTTAGGCTAATTATTATAATTTTAGGACCCAAAAGTGACTCAATTTCAAGAAAAGGCTTACTAGGGGCTGTTTTGATCCTCTTTTGAAATGCTAGAGCGGATCAAAAGCGGATCCAAAGCGCCTTGGGTGTAAGTCTTTTCCAAGGAGCTTTCTATCCCCATTTTTCCTTCGCTTGCCTTTTCCAACGATCCTTGGACCAATGTGAGTGCGATCATCAACAAATAACACCCTCTTGATGGTAAGGAGGCTTCTTCAAGTACCTCCCACTTCATGAACAATCTTGGATCCTTTGAAGCTCCCGGGCTTGACTTCTAGTGAATGGCTTGGTGCGAATCCAGATTGTATCATCCTATCTATCTTGATAAGAATTTGACCTTAAATTCAAAGGGTGATCATCTTCTATCATGTCAAAGAGTGAAAGATCACACACATTAAAGGTATTGTGTGCTAGATATTCCGAAGGAAGGTAAATCTTATAGGCATTATCGTTTATCCTTTCAAGCACTTGAAATGGACTATCACCTCGGGGCATCAATTTGGATTTTTTTTGGGTTGTAAACCTATCCTTCCAGAGGTGAACCCACACCCAATCACCCAATTTAATCACAAGACACTTCCTTCCCTTGTTTACTCTTTTGGCAACCTTTTGATTCTTCCTCTCAAGGCGAATTCTCACCTTCTCATGTAACTTCTTCATGGTTTCTGCCCTCTTATCTCCATCTAAGATTATCACAACATCTCTAGGAAAAGGAGTGAGATCTAAAGGGGTAAGGAGGTTAAAACCATAACCACATTCAAAGGGAGTCATACCAATAGACGAATGCATAACCCGATTATAAGCAAATTTGACTAAAGGTAGGTGGTCCTCCCAAGAGGTCATTTTTCCTTTAACTAAGGTGCGTAATATATAGCCCAAGGTTCTATTTACCACCTCTATTTTTCCATCCGTTTATGGGTGGTAGGATATTGAGAAAAGTAATTTGGTGCCAAGCCTACCCCACAACGACCTACAAAAGTGACTAAGGAACTTAGAGTCCCTATCACTAACAATGGTCTGAGGAGTTCCATGAATTTTGACAACATCCTCAACAAACAAAGAAGCCATATTAGAATATCATCAATTTTATGACATGGAATGAAATGGGCCATTTTTGAGAACTTATCAACCACAACAAAAATGCAATCTCTACCTTTCCTTGTCCTAAACAATCCCAAAACAAAATCCATAGAGATGTCAAGCCATGGGCATTGAGGAGTGGGTAGTGGAGTATATAATCCTTGAGGTAGAAGGTAGGATTTTTCACTTCTGCAATCCATGCATTGGCCACAAATTCTAGCAATATCTTAACGCATCTTGGGCCAATAGAATTGTTCCTCTAGGATTCTAAGGGTCTTGTCAATTCCAAAGTGACCCATCATACCCCCATCATGTGCCTCTCTTACAAACAATTCTCTCCATGAGCTATAAGGTACACACAACCTTCTTTCTATGAATAAGAAATCATCAAACTTGGAGTAGGGCATAGAATCATTATCCCATTCCCATATTTCCCTACCCCATGTCTCACAATCTTGATAGATTTGAGAAAATTTGGGGTCCTCGAGGTACATTGTCTTTAGAATCTCAAATCCCATTAGTTTAGAAGACAATGTAGATATAAGTACATGCTTCCTAGACAAAGCATCGGCTACCATATTTTTATTTCCCTTTTTGTATTAAATTACATAAGGGAAAGTCTCTAGGAAAATAATCCACTTGGCATGTATTTTATTGAGTTTATCTTGGGCCCAAAAATGTTTCAAGGACTCATGATCGGTTCGAATCACAAACTCCTTGGGCCATAAATAATGTTACCAATTACTCAAGTCTCTAATCAAGACGTATCACTCTAAATCATAGGTGGAATAATTTAGAGTAGTGCCCTTGACCTTTTCACTAAAATAGGCAATAGGTTTATAATCTTGCATTAATACGTCACCTATTCCTACCTTACTTGCATCACATTCAATCTCAAACATCTTATCAAAATTAGGTAATTACAATAAAATGGTAGAGCTAAGCATAGCCTTCAAAGCTTCAAATGCATTGGCTTGATCATCACCCGATTTAAAAGGTTTATCCTTATTGATCACCTCAGTCAAGGGATCGATGATGGTACTAAATCCTTTGATAAATTGCCTATAAAAACTAGCCAACCCATGGAAGCTTTTTACTTCACCAATGGATTTCGGAGTTGGCCAATTCTTGATGTTGTCTATCTTAGATTCATCCACCTCGACTCCTCTTGAGCTCACAACAAATCCCAAGAAAACAACTTCATTCACACCAAAAGAATATTTTTCAATATTGGCATACAACTTCTTTTTTCTAAGCACTTCAAACACATCATGCAAATGTAAGATATGTTCTTCAAGGGATTTTCTATAAACTAGAACATTATCAAAGTATAGCACAAAAAACTTCCCTATGAACATTTTTATCACATGGTTCATCAATCGCATAAAGGTACTAGGAGCGTTGGTGAGGCCAAAAGGCATGACCAACCATTCATATAGACCAAACTTGGTCTTGAATGTGGTCTTCCACTCATCACCTGGTTGCATCCGGATTTGGTGGTACCCGCTTCTAAGATCTAACTTATAAAACACACAAGAACCATCAACTCATCAAGCATATCATCTAAATAGGGAATTGGGTGGAAAAACTTTACCATTATTTTATTGATGGCTCGACAATCAACGCATATGCGCCATATTCCATCTTTCTTTGGAACTAGCATTACCGGAACCACATATAGACTCATGCTTTCTTTGATGTATCCCTTTTTTAGGAGCTCCTCAACTTGCCTTTAGAGATCTTTTGTGTCCTTTAGATTACTTTGGTAAGCCGGTTTGTTGGGTAATTGAGAAACCAACACAAAATCAATTTGATTCTTAATTCCCCGAAGTGGGGGGTAACCCTTAGGGAATCTCCTTTGGAAATACATCTCCATAATCCTACAAAACAAGGGAAATAAAATAGGGAGTAGAAGAAGTAGAGTGGTTAGAATGAAAATCATGGGCTAGGAGGAGCATGGGTATTTTATCATTATGCTCTTTGAAAAGATCTTTGTTCCTAGCCAACATTACCAAGGGACTCTTCCCTTTCAACCTCCTCTTCTCCTCTTCTTCATCATCTTGAATTTGGTCCTCCTTCTTACCTTGTTTCTTATCCTTCTCTTTTAATTCTCACAATTTTGGGTGACCCTCATTCACTTGAGATGGCAAAAGTGGATAGAGGGTGAATTTTCGACCATTCAACTCAAAAGAGTACCGATTATTCCTCCAATCATGCTTTCTTGAATGATTATATTGCCATTGTAACACCCCACACTTTCAAGCTAAAGTTTAAATCATCTTTTCTATGCGTATAGACCCAAACCAAATGAATCTTTGTTAATATATGTGTGATGATCAATCCTTTAGTGTGTTAATACCTTTGAATATGAATTGAGGTCACAAAAATCCCCAAACTCAAAGACGAGTTGAAAACTCTTCTATCGATTAAGTTTTGATGAACGTCTAAACTTGGGTCAACTTTTATCAACCGTAACTTATTGTATATATATATATATATATATATATATATATATATATATATATATTTATAGGGCCTACTATATACCAAATGAAAGGTCTTCGAGTATTCTTTCCAACGCAACTAGTTTCACTTTAATTCGTTATCATAGTAGAAAGTTATGCTTATTTTATTTCCAATTGTCTGCCTGCCAAAATGCGACAATGAGGCTGACGACCTATCAACTAGGTGAAGGCCCATCGGCCCTAGTCGTCAGCCTAGGAAAGAAAGTGGTAAAATCCATCCTAAAATTGATGACCTAGGTTTCACCTGAGTGACGGCCCATCAACCTTGGTCGCCAACTGATGAAGTTTTGCGACTTTTTTGGTTTCCTTAGGGGTATTTGGTCTTTTCCTCACTCCAAAAACCTTTCCCACAAATTTAATTACACTTTAAATGTTAATAATCAATCATTATCAGTTATACAACATCAAAATTCTCTCTTCACTCTCAAATACAAGATCAAAATAGGGTTTCCTCCAAGAACAAGAAATCAAAAAAAATCAATCCTTAAGTCCAAGATTTCCAAGGAACAAACCAAGATTCGAGTTCTACTATTTAAACTAAGTAATCTAAGGTACGTGGAGTTTTCTTAAACTACATGGGCATGGTAAAATCGTTTTGATAATGTTTAAATATTGAGAAACCATGAATTTGCAATGGGTTATGAATTTACATTTACAATTGTGCATTGTGAAATCCTTTTTATGATAATGATTTGGTCTTAAGGCCTTCCCCTAAATTAGATTTATACTCGTATATATGTATGTATTCATTTTTGAGTTCTAATGTTGAATTGAGAGCATGAACAATTAAAATCCATCTCTTGTTATAAAACCTCTTGTTTTAAGATGTTATGAATTATTCAATTGCATATTGAGAAGCATGATTCAAATGTCTTTACTATTTTTTTAAGCCTTGATTTTGGATATGAACTGAAGAGAGGGTGATTCTTGCTAATATAAATGAAAAGTGGTGATTCAAAGAGATTGCATGGTTTGTTTCAAAATATTTAACCACCACATATTTGTTGAAATCTTAAAAAGAGAGTGTCTTTGCATAATTTGACATATGTTTTGAATTATGAATTCTCTTGAACTGTTTGAATGATACGGTGGTCCAAACTTTATGTTTTGAATGAAGAGACTGGAACTTGATATTGTTTGGCTTAGAGATATGACTTGCAAGTTTTGATATGACGATACCAATCAGATGAATGCCATACTAGAGTAAGATTTTTAGGTTTTCATTTCATAGAATGTGTGTCTTAAAGAGTTAAAAATGGGCTTAAAGAGAGTTAGGTAGTTACCCAAAGTAGGAATGAGTCATATGATTCATTGTACAAAACTGTGTTTTGTCTATACGGGTTTATTATGTCTCAAAATAGAGATTATATGTTGGCCTAGTACCCTGTGGCATATCAGATTCAAATACTCCAACCCTTGCGGCAAACTTGGATTGAGGGCTTGGCCGTCGTGTTAAGGGCGGATCCCATATATCCCGTGGGATACTTTTGGATATGTAGGGTGTACCACCTAGCTCAGAAGTAAGATAAAGAGTGAATTGTAGTTTTCAAAGAAATGTTTCAAAGTCTTTGAAGTGTGCCCATGTGTTTTCATATATTATGTGTAAAATATTTTATGAATTTCTCTCACTTATGTTATAAATAAATACATTATTTTGGATTGCTCTGTGTACCAGTACTTCTATATTGACCCCTCCTATATTTCAGGATCTTAGGCTCAGTCCCAGGGGCCCGCTAAACCGTAGATTGATTTGTCAGAGATTTGCAGTTTGTGAGCCTCCCTTATTCTGGAAGGCCTAATCTATAAGTCATTGTTATTTTATTTTTGTTCATGATCCGAATGGGGGACTTGTTCTGGTCTTCAGTCAGAGGTTATTTTTAGTTAGTAGAGATTTTGCAGACTAGTGTTAGATGTTTTTTTATCTTTATGAACTCATTTCAGTATTGAGTAGTTTGAAATAAAAGTTGATCATGATTTTGTATTATTTTATATTCCACATTTTTCGTTCATATTATATGAATGTGTGTATGATTTCCAGATAGAGAAGGACGCTCGGGCCTTCACGGTTTGAGATACTCGTCGCGGACAGGGCCTCGGTTCAGGTCATGACAGCCATGGTCTACCAATCAAGAAATGACAAGCTTGCATAGGTATCACATCACAATGCACCTCATCATGATAATTCCTGACTTTGAATCGAATCACCACTTGCCTAGTCACCTTCAACTCACCACAATCATTTAACCATTGAAGTTGTATGGTGTGGCATATTTGGTTGTGGTAAACTGCAAGAAATCAATCAAAGTAGCACTAGCCATATTAGGACAACTTCCGCTATAATGATCAAAGAGCATACGTTTTTCTTTATAGGACATGTAGTATGGAATAGATTCTCCCTTTGACTAGGGTCATCTATTTCCTTACTAATCATTGCACGCCTCATAATAAAATTTGGAACTCATACTCTCTATCTTGAGGACAAGCATCTTCATTATCCTCCTCTTCTTGGGACCCCTCTCCATCTTGGGCTTTTTCATTATTCTTATCTTCTAATCCCACCTCTTCTCCAAGGTAATAAATTTTCCTTTCCTAAGGATCACATTTCTGTGGTTGGGACATTCACTTGCTTTATGTCCCCACCCTTTAAATTTGAAATATTGAAAACCTTTAGGATTGATGATAGGATATGTGTTACCCTCATTCTTTAGCAGGTACGTTGGAGTGGTCTTCTCTACGGGTTTCTTGTCATTGGACTTGTAGTCCTTGTTCTTGTTCCATCCCTATAGTGATTGGACTACCTCTTTATTCTTACTCCTAGTATTGGTAGATGAGTACTCTTTTGGTTTGTAAGTTGCCCTTTCTTTGATATCCCTCTCAATCTCCAAGGCCGCTTGGAAATTTCTTCTATGGTTTCAAATTTGTGGACAGTCATACATAAGGAGATATCTTTGCTCAATCCAACCTTGAATAGTATGATGTCATGGTTCACATTTTCTCGATGGTCGAGCTTCAAGATCAATTATTGGAATTCATCATAATAGGCCACAACACTCTTGCTACCTTGCCTCAAGTTGCATAACTTGGCAAGTAGCTCATGCCTATACCTCTCTAAAACATACCTTTGTCTCATGAATACCTTCAAGGAATCCCATGGAGGGGGTTGTCCTTCATTCAATACATTTCCAAAATTTTTGACATAATCCTACCATGTATTGGCATACCCTTCAAAATAGGCTATGGCCTAGCAACTCTTCTTCTCTTCGGTGATATCATTAACTTGGAAGATCCTTTTACAAGAGGGCTCCCATAAGAGATAAGCTTCGAGATCACTTTTGCCTTTGAAAGTTGTAATACTAACCTTGATTGAATTGATACCCACATCTCGATCCCTATTACCTTGTTAGTTCCATTGATCATAACCTTGAGGTCGGTTTCCCAAGTTTCCTCTACCATTAGGTGCTGGACCAAATCTTCCTCCTCGACCTCGATAACCTCGTTAATCCATTGGTCTACCTATCATTTCCTCTACTAACATGTCGGCTTCATCGAATGCTCCAAACTCCACTTATTGTTCTTCTCTTTCTTTCTCATCTATTTGGAAGGGTTGGTTTTGGTTAAGGGGTGCTTGGAATGGGGAAATTTAGTTGAGTGGAGTTTGGGGTATTCGGGTTCGAGATTCATCATGTTGTATTTAGTTGAATTGAGGTTGGAGTGGTCGAATAGGATTTCAGTTTTATCGATATGTAGTGGCTTGAGGAACGGAATCATGTACTTGTATTTATGTATTTATCATTTGGTGACGGTTTTCCGAGGGAATATGAATTGAAGGATTCGGAGCATACCCACTAGTTGATGTATGAAAGTGTTGAGGTGTGGATAAGGATGTGTTTTGTCGACCTTCCACGATATCCACTCTTACACCAATGAGGGATACACTCCCTTCAAGAGAATCTACCTTAAGATCAAGTGAATTTATCTTAGTGTTCATAGAATCAATTTTATGATTGAGAGTTTCAATGGCCGCTAAGATATCATTTGTAGAGTGGTTATCCATGGTTTACGAATTTTCACCTTCTATAGGCATTGTACCTAGGAATAAAGACACTCACAAAATACAAAAAAAAACACGTTAGCATCAAAGAAATTAATCTCACAAACTCTTCACACCTTTGTTTACCTCACACTTGGATCACAAATGTTGAAAGATGGTTTATACTTCGTGTGATAATCGAGGTGTCAAGTTCTACTCTTGATCGGATTGGATTCTTGTTTGATGGACTCAAATAAAGATGTAAGGACTTGGATCAACAATTAACAATGATATTAAAAATATAAAAGCTTGAAAGAAATAGGACGATGAATGAAATCGGACTCAAGAACTAATCATCCAACTTAGTAGGGGGATTACTAGTTGTTGATAGTTTTAAGAATCAAGAGTTGAATTTATGAATCAAAGAATGAAACTAAGGAATCAAACCTAAGTAAATTGGAGTTTAGAAGTGTTAGAATGCATTTGGAACTTGAATTGGACGTTGGGAAGGCTTGACATGCGTTTGGGAGGTGTCACACACCTTGGGCGCACCTCTAGAGCACTTCCAGCACAAGTGGGGAAGGATGCTCACTATTTTGAGCTGTGGCAGTAGTTCCAACGCACCTCCAATGCAGGTTGGACACAGGAGAGACCCTAGACACTGCCTTGAGGTATGGCAGTAGTCTGGGAGCAGCTGCAGCACACCTTGGGCGCAAGTCAAGGGCAAGTTGGCCGCCCCTTGCTTGTTTCAAGGACGAAAATTCCCTTCTTGATTCCCTTTGTGTAATTTTCTCTTGGAATATTCTTGAGATATTTTTAGATGCTCAAACACAAACACCCTTTCACTCCTTTTCTTCCTTCTTTTTTGATCAAACACCTTATTTTGGATGAATTTTCAATATGAATATAAAATATCCTAAAGAACACCAAGAAAATCAATCCTTCTAACTTTTTCTCCGAAGCTTGGAATGAGTTGAAATTTTGAACATAGGTACTTCTTAGCCTTTTAAACTCATTCCAAACATCAATTCCCCAAAATTCTTCACCAAAATCTTCAGATTCTCAATTCATTTCAAGCATCTTCAACCCAAGCTTCCAACAAGGATAGAATTCTCAAATAAGCTCCGATTTAACTCAAATTTGGTTTATAGACTCGTAGTGTTAGGGAACGCAAATCTATCACTAGAAACACAATAAAACACAAAAATCAAAAAATCAAAATATGACCTAAGACTTAAAACATGAATAGTAACCTTTTTTGTGATTTTTGATTTTTCGAGATGACTAGACTCAAGATTGACTTTATAGGAACGAAATCAAGCTTGACTCTAATACCAAATGATACGAAATAAAAATAATAAAACTAAATATGATACGAAAGTAAAGATAATCAATAATATAGATAATTAGACACAAGAAAAGAAGTAACCAAGAAAAAAAGAGTATGTCAAACTCTAATACCCTGTATGTCAAACTTTAATACCCTCAATTACAATCTAATCAAACATCCAATTCCTACGGTGGCCAAGAGGGATATGAACTCCCTCTAAACCAATGTTTCTAAACTAAAGTTTAACAAAAGTTGTCCAATACTCTTACTCAATGGAGAAGCATTCATCGGTTCATCAATAATCAAGCAAAACTAATAGAATGAGCTAGCCTCAAAATTATTTATAGTTTAGGCTAATTATTATAATTTTAGGGCCCAAAAGTGACCCAATTGCAAGAAAAGGCCTACTAGGAGCTATTTTGATCCGCTCTTAAAATGCTAGAGAGGATCCAAAGCGCCTTGGGCACAAGTCCTTTTCAAGGGTCTTTCTAGCCCTATTTTGCTTTCACTTGCCTCCTCCAATGATCCTTGGGCCAATGTGAGTATGATCATCAACAAATAACACCCTCTTGATAGTAAGGATGCTTCTTCAAGTACCTCCCACTTCATGAACAATACTTGGATCCTTTGAAGCTTCCAATCTTGACTTCTAATGAATGGCTTAGAGCTAATCTAGATTGTATCAAAGGCCCAGGTCGCAACGAGCATCCCAAACCATGAAGACCCGAGAGCCCTTCTCTAACTGGCAATCATATACACAACTCATAGACTGTAATAAAATGAAAAATAAATATAGCAAAATGTAAACATGGTCATTCTCTTACTTCAACTGAACAATGCGAAATTTGAGTTCATAATATTCAAAATATATGACACTAGCCTGTGAAATCTCTAACAATATGAAAATCAATATCTGTCTAAAAACTGGGACAAGGCCACTAGTCGGACCATGAACCAAAATAAATAATAATGTTTTCATAAACATAACCTTTCGAAATGAGGGAGGCACACCAACTGCAATTCTCAAATGTGCCAATCTACTGCTTAGCGAAACCCTGAGACTGTGCCTGAGACCCTGAAATATAGGGGGTCCATACAAATGTACTGGTACACAGAGCAATCCAAAATAATGTTCTTTTATACAACATAAGTTAGAGCAATTCATAAAACATGTTAGCCTAAAATAGTTGAAAATACATGGGCATAATCAGTAGGTTTCAAAACATTTTTGTAAATCACAACTCAGTTCATTATCTTACTTCTGAGCTAGGTGGTACACCCTACAACTCTACAATCCCACGGGCTATATGAAATCCGCCCTTAACTCGGCGGCTAAACCCCCAACCCAAGTTTGCTGCAAGGGATGGGGTCTCTATCTCCAATACGCCAAAGGGCACTAGGCCGATGTATGGTCCCTCTTGGAGATGTAATAAACCCACATTGACAAAACATGATTTTCAGAAATGAGCCCTTTCACTCATATGTCTTCTTCGAGTAACCACATAACTCTTTTTAAGCCTATTTTTAACTCTTTAAGAAATGCATTCTTTGAAATCAAGATCTGAAAATCTTACTCTGTTATGGCATTGATCTGTTTGGTATCATCATACCAAGACTTGCAAGTCATATCTTCTAAGCCACAAAATATCATGTACATCTCTTTCATTCAAAACAATGCTTAGACCTCCAAAAATATTTGAACGGTACAAGAGGATTCATATTTCAAAACATATGTCAAACCATGCAAAGATTCTCTCTTTTCAACATTTTGCCAAGTGGTGGTCAATTTCTCAAAACAATAATGCAATCCCTTTGATTATCATACTTAGCATTTAAAAATAAGAAGTTATCCCTCTCTTCAATTCTCAATCAACATAAAGTTCATATAAGATAGTAAAGCTCTTGACTCATACTTTAAGACATGCAATTTAGTAATCCATAATTTGTAATTCAAGGAGTAACACAATAAGAGAGGAAAAATTAATTATTTATGCTCTCAATTCACATTTCAAAACTAAAAATCACATATATACATATACACAAGAAAATCAAGATTTAAGGAAAAGCCTTACGACCAAAACATAATATCTTTGAAAGAGTCCACAATGCATACTTTTTAATATAATTCAAAACCCTTCATGAATACACGATTTCTCAACATTCAAAACATTATTAAAAATGATTTACCATGAACATGTAGTTTAGGAAAACTCCACGTACATTAGATTACTTAGTTCAAAGAATAGGACTCGAATCCTGACTCATTTCTTGAAAATCTTGAACTTAAAGATGAATTCTTGATCTTTGGGAGGGGAGTTAGGGTTTTTGTTGTTGATGGAATTGAGTAATTATGGGAATATAATGCCCTAATAACACTTTAATCAACTGTTAACACGACTTGAGATTATGGAAAAAAGTCCAAACTGCCCTTCGAAATTTAAAGGTTGTAGCAGAATCTCAAGTTAGACCAGCGACGCAACGTGCCAGGAGGACCGATGCGATAGTCACCGCGACGCATCGTATCATGGTGACATTCTTTTTGTGAAATCCAAACACATCCAATCCCTCGTCCGAAAAATCTGAAACTCCCCCGAGACATTTCTTTACACCCCTGAACATGAATCAACTCAAAAATCTACATCTCGGGGTCGGAAAGGTCAATTTGGAACTCATTCAAGTTTAGGATCTTAAAATATGACTAAGTCCTTTTAACACTTAGGAAAATTTCAGGTTGTTAGCTCTTTAAGCATTCTACTAAGTGTGGTATCAAGTCGAGAATGCTACGGGGTGTTACACTATCTCTACTATCATCTTGTTACTTCTTTTTGGCTTAATTTCTTCCCCCCCCCCCCCCCCCCCCTCTTTTACGTACTTCATTTCACCTTGTTGTCCCGTGTAATTTTGGTTTACCGTACATAGTTTTATCTTACATTTTTGTATGGGGCATTTCCATTGATTGATATGGGTTAATTTAATATTCCAATTTTAGAATCACTAACACATATTGCAGAAAACATCAAATAAAGGGGAAAAAAAAGTGATGAAATATTCGGCGTATGAATAAATCACAAGTGATAAAATCTACAAGCCCATCCACTTCAAAATTACTTCACACATTACCTCAGACACATATGGTTGAAGTTGTGTCATTTTTTACTTGAAGTTTGGTCATATGATATCGATCCTTTGATTTCACTCAAATACATGATTTAGTCTTCTTGTAGAATGGATGTCAACTAATAATGTTATATAAAAGATCTATTTCACATGCGATATGAAATCACTATATATGAAGTTTAAGTTTTGGTTTGTTTGTACATGCAATTTGAACTTTTTAAAGTATATTTTTTCTCATAACTATGAAAAACTCACAACTTAAAGTATATTTTTTCTCATAACTATGAAAAACTCACAAGTTGCAAAAACTATTAAAATTTCTCAATTTCTATAAATGTTATCAAATGAGTAAACCATAGTTCATAAATAGAATATTGCAATATCCTAAAACACTACATTGATAAATCACATATCTCCATTTTCCTTTCCCAAATAATTTCAAATGTACGTAATTTTAAATTTTATCAAGATCCATTAATCAATAAGAATAGTAATTATTTATTATTTCATATAATCATTTCACATGATATGGATAATCTATTCATTGCCAGCATGAGATGAATGTATCACATATTTAACATTCATAATTGCTTCTTATAGATCCAAATCAGGATATATATGTACCAAATTTTAAGATGAGTGTATATCTATTCTAAATTGCAATATTGGAAATATATTCATCCTTTTCCAAAGAAAAAAAATGAAAAAATCCATAAGAAACATATTCCTAGTTATCTATCCAAACAAATTAGGAAAAAGGAGAACAATACCTATCCTAATCAAAAAAGGAAATTAAATTAAACCCACCTTAAACATTTATTTTTAGTATAGATGCAAGTAAAACATTTTCCTTCTATCTTAAACATCTATCTTTAATATAGACATCAAGTAAAATAAAACGTAACATTCAAAAAGAACGCACTGATCATTATAACATTCAAAAAGAACGCACTGATCATTATAGATATACATAAACAATGCCAATAGTAACAAATACTGGGAAAAAAAAAAAGAACGCACTAATCATTTGTGAAAGAAGATGGATTAATTCTTGGCTCTTATTTCAAGGCAATTCTTATATGTTACTTGGCTATCAACAAACAATACATTGTTCAGTATAAGATACTTGTGAAAGATGATCCTTCTGGTCCATTGGAAGAACTTGTTAGCCCCCCTGAACTGCCGGCCTATTCCGCCGGAGATTGAGGTGAATGAGTTAAATTTGTGTGATCAAGTTGATGCTTTTGATAATGATGGATGGTGGGTTGGAATAGTTACTGCAAAAATTGGAAGGAAGTATGCCTTCTTGTATTTTGAAAATTTTGGGGTTGAATGTGTTTATCATATAAAGGATTTGAGAGTTCATCAAGATTGGATTGATGGAAAATGGGTTTCTTCTAAAGAGACTGAAATCAATGTTTGAAAAAAGACGGTGCTAAAGTTGTTGCCATTAATCGGGAGGTTATGAGTTCAAATCGTGGAAATAACTTCTTGTAGAAAGTGTAGTATAAAACTCCATTTATATAATAAACCCTTGTGATTCACTTCGTCCCGACATATTGATTATGTTTGAATTTTGTTTATGTAGATTGTAGTTGCTTAAATCTTAGGGTATAAATACGGGTTTATGATTCGTTAGTGTTTGATGTAATAAATCTTTTTTTCTTGAAATTGTAATAAAATAATTTAATGTGATCCATGTTCTATATCTACTATCATCTAGTTACTTCTTTTTGTCTTAATTTTCTTTTTATCTAATTCTTGTGTCTGAATATGGTGTTTTTTTTTTCCTCTT
Source organism: Capsicum annuum (assembly GCF_002878395.1). Classification (NCBI taxonomy): domain Eukaryota; kingdom Viridiplantae; phylum Streptophyta; class Magnoliopsida; order Solanales; family Solanaceae; genus Capsicum; species Capsicum annuum. The sequence goes on along the minus strand of NC_061117.1, from coordinate 213,161,718 downwards.
TTACATTCTTCATTTCACCTTGTCGTCCCATGTAATTTTAGTTTATCGTACACAGTTTTATCTTATATTTTTGCATGAGCCATTTCCACTGCTTGATGCGGATTAATTTAATATTTTAATTTTAGAATCACTAACACAGATTGCAAAAAACATCAAATAAAGGAAGGAAGTGATGAAATATTGGACATATGAATAAATCACACGTGATAAAATCTACAAGCCCATCCAGTTCAAAATTACTTTAGACATTACCTCAGACACATACGGTTGAAGCTGTGTCATTTTTTACTTGAAGTTCGGTCATATGATATCGATCCTTCGATTTCACTCAAATACTTCATTTAGTCTTCTTGTAGAATGGATGTCAACTAATAATGTTATATAAAAGGTTTGTTTCACATGCAATATGAAATCACTTTATATGAAGTTTAAGTTTTTCTTTTGTTTGTACATGCAATTTAAATATTTTAAAATGTATTTTTCCTCATAACTATAAAAATCTCTGTACAGTATCTTGTCTCCGTTGATTTTGTCGTATCTGCTCCATTATTGCTCCTTAAAACTAAAGAAAGAAAAAAAGTCAACAAAAGGGGCTTATAGGCCTTACCTATTTTCCTACATCTACGTAAAAGTCTAATAATTCAATCAATGTACAATAATTCAATCAATGACTTTGTACAATAATTCAGACTTTGTACAGTATCTTGTCTCCGTTGATTTTGTCGTATCTGCTCCATTATTGCTCCTTATCTTATCTTTCCAGCTGGCATTTTGCCTTCTTGATTTTTATTCTAGATGTACCTCTGGAATAATATTATCTTCTCCATTACACCTCGAACATTGGTGATC
>NC_061117.1:213148921-213157869 GCF_002878395.1 Capsicum annuum | reverse complement strand
CAGAAGAGCTATTTTTTCCATCAGAGGGTATTTTAGATAAGAAATTGTGGAGGACAACAAATTAAGGCAGAAGGTTAGTAAATAGTAGAATAGTGCCTTGCTTATCCTTTCATACTAATAGTTATAGCATTTTTCCTATAAATTTTTGTCCTCCAATTTCTACCACAGTCTACTATTATTGTACTTCATATATGCTTTGTCCTTTTTCTATAGTGTTCACTTTCTTGGGGGTTTGGGCTGTAGGTGACAAAAGAGTTTTAAAATGAGGTGTAGGTGACACAAGTCTTAATTATTAGGTGGAGGTGACAATTACTTTATTATGGGTTAAGAAAGTTGGAAAAGTTTGAAAATAACCCACAAGTTTTTAAATTTACACTTTGATCCAAAGGTTACCCTATATAATGGAAAACGAAGGGGAAAAAGGCATCTTTCTCTCTCTTCTCACCCATTGTTGTTTTCTCTCTCTTAGCAATTTTTGTTGTTCATTGTTGCTGCTGCTTCATTCATATCTTCTGTTTCATTATCATCTTCATCTTCTTCTTGTTGACCATTTGTTGTTGTTGTTGTTGTTACCGCTACTGTTGCTATTTGACCAATTTCTTAGGTCAAATTTTATTTCGAACATCACTTTTCACTTTGACATTACTTCATAAGAGACCTTGGTAAGTCAAATTATGATTTTTAGTTGAATTTTTCATCTGGGTAACTGCTATTGTGTTGTTGTTTTTCAACAATGGATAGAACCTAATTATGAATCCAACATAAGATCCACCTATTTAAACAGATAAATCATCTGTTGCGACAGATGAGACATCTGTTTCAACGGAGAATAATATGTTGGATTTATGTTTAAACAGATGGATCATCTGTTGCAACATTCAACACATCTATTGCAACAAATTAGTTATTGTGCGACATAATAAATATTTATTTCAACAGACTAGTAACCTATTGCAACAGAACCTGAACACGATTCCAACAGAAGTGTTGTCTATTGCAATAAGGTAAATATCTATTACAAAAAATTACTAACCTGTTGCAATAGGTAAGTCATCTGTCGCAACAGGTTAATTATCTGTTGCAACATATCACTCATCTGTTGGAATCATCTTCAAAGGTGATTTAGTACTGTAACATCAATCCTAACAGGCACTTCATCTATTGCACCAGATCTTCAGGAGCTTAACATGAAACCTAACAGGTAAGTAATCTGTTGCGACTAATCACTTACCTATTATAACAGATAACACATCTGTTGGGATTCATTCACGACACTATGAAATCACTATCAACTTTTTTTAACAAATGACTTTATTTAGGTACCACAATGGAGGGATCAATAACAATAGGGGTGGATTGTCATGGTCAATGGGTCGAGAAGAGCAATCGATATGTATGGCGTTCGAAGGAGGGTGAAATTCTAGAGACGATAGCTATGACAGTCCAAAGTGATGTTTCGTATGATAATTTTGTGAAATTAATCATCAGCTTTTATGGACTGAATTATCAATTGGAAGAACTCGTCATCTGCTACATACACAGCTCCTTTGAAAATCAAAGGGTACTGCCTTTCAAGATAACCGATCAGGTTTGGTTGCATACTTATCTAAGTGATTCAACCAAGCCGGTGTTTAAGGTGTACATGGTTGAAAAGACGAGAGAGAATAAGAACCAGAATGTAGAAGAAGAAGAAGAAGAAGAAGAAGAAGAAGAAAAAGAAGAAGAAGAAAAGGAAGACTTCTTTGATGATAGGTTGGATGATCTAGACATGAATATTCCAAATGATAATCAAACACCTACGCCCATTGATGCAACCAATACGATGTGCAGTTCTTCTCAATCAACAAAGTCTGGAAATCTCTAAGACGACGGGACTGGCTTTTTTATTGGAATGTCATTCAAGGCAAAGGCCCTTCAACAAGGGTTATGGCCAATCAAATCCTTACGAATTTGGGTGTACTGGTCAGTTATTGGAAGGTATATACAGCCATGGGGATTGCCAAGGACCTGGTTAGGGGGACACTCGAGCATGGGTATGAAGTCCTGGATGCTTATTATTACATGATTGAGTCCATAAATCCCAAAAGTAAGACGGCATTGCATCTGGATGAAAACGGAAGGTTCAAGTACTTTTTTGTATCCTATGGTGCTTGAATTCAAGGTTTTCGACATTTGAGAAAAGGCATAGCCATCGACTGTACCTTCTTGAGGAACAGGTTTAATAGAGTTTTGCTAGCGACGGTGGTGCAGGATACGAAGAATCACATCTTTCCTGTCACTTTTTGTGTAGCGAACAAGTAATGTGATGTCTCTTATGGATTTTTTTTAACAACTGCGATGCTGCGTCGAAGATACCGAAGAGTTGTGTTTTGTATCGGACAAGCATCCAAGTATTCCAAAGATGGGTTCACTTTTCTTCACTTCAGCTTACTTTGATTGTTGCATTAGGCATCTTGGAGAGAACATTCAAAACAACTATCACAACGAAAGCGTCATCACCCTTTTTTATAGAGCAGCTAAAGCATATAGTAGAGAGGAGTTTTTAGACCATATCAATCAAATAGCGGATGGGAGTCCCAAGGTAGCAGAATTTCTCGCATGTGTCGATTTTGAGAGATAGAGCCGGGCATTCTGTCCAGCAAATAGGTACATTTTTATGAATTTAATGTCTTATTTGATTTACAAGTTTAATATGATGTTGTACTAAGTGATTCTTTTCTATAGGTACAATATTATGACATCAAACATAGTTGAATCGGTGAATTCATTGTTTGGCGATGAAAGAGAATTTCCCATCAAGTCTATGTTTGAAAAAATAAGCGAGAAGTATAGCGATTTTTTTAACGAAAGGCGTGTACAATTCAAGTGCCCAGAAAAAAAAACCCGATTTGTTCTCGAAATCAAAAAAAAATATCAATGAGCATCAGTTTGGGGAATAGGTTATTCTCATATAAAATAGCAGATACAAATTCCGTATCACCAGTCATGGTGATGCTTCCATAGTCGATCTTCAAATAAGATCTTGTACGTGTAGAGTTTTTGACTTGGACAAAATACCCTGTCCACATGCTATGACATCGCTTTAAGCTCAATACGGTCATAAATGTGGACCTGAAGTTTACGAGCACTCCTCTCAATATTATTTAGTGGAAAAATATGAAATGGCATATAGTGGGCATATTACTCCAGTGCCTCCGGAAGAATCTTGGGTTGTTCCAACAGAGCTTATGGGGAGATTAATACCTCCTCCATATAATGACCCGAGTACTATCAAATCGGGAAGAAAGCCATATAAGAGAAGGCGTGGAGTTGGACAATCATTTTCATCAAGAATAAACAAGTGCTCCATATGTAAGTGCGCTCGCCACAAAAGAACTACATGCCCGAATTATAATTCTCCATGATCGTTGTAATTTCAGAAACTTGTGTTGTTGTTTGTTTGTTTGTTGTGGATTTTTATATATTTAACTCATTGTTATGAACCTAATGTTATCATTTATTATATATAAAATATCTTTTTTTAATAACTTGTGCATCAATAAAAAGAGGCAAAACATGAACTAAATAATACAGCAGACCACAATTATTCTCAATAGTTACACAAACAACTGGAATGTTTTCCTCCACCAGATGACAAATCTGTCAAAACAGATGGATAATCTATTGATAGAAACCCAACAGATGAACAATCTGTTCCAACACATGGTCCATCGATTGAAAGAACTCAAAAGTCAAAATTGCTAGAGCTACTGGATTCAACATAGCTCCTTGCCTCCAACCGTCGACATGTTAACATGTATGTATATTTAGATTAGAAGAAATAGACAGAATGAAAATTGAATAAGAATTAAAATGCCAAAGTCTGACTAAAAGTAAATTTTTCATTAAATGAAAAATAAAATACATTAGACATAGATCTGATATAGAAAAATTAAAATACATACGCTAAAAGAAAAAATACATTCTAATTATTATTATTATTATCATCATCATTAATGGCAGCCGCCCAATCAACTCGCAGCAGCAGGGCCCTTATCAGCCTCTGCATCTCTCTAAACATCGTCGCTCTCATAGTAACCAACTCCCTCTACAGGTCATTAACCTGCCTCTGAAGTTTCTGCACTGTCTCACGTAGAATAGCAATGTCTGAAAAAAAGATCAGTCATATCTAGAACACTCATGAATTGAAAAGTGTAAAGAAAAAAGTCAAAAATATAATACAACGTATACGACCAACTGTTAAATTTACACCAAAAAAAAAAATTTACCACAATGAGAAAGGAATATGCTCTTTGAAAAGAAATGGTTGAAGATGTCACACGAAAAGAAAAAATTCAAGAAATAAATAAAGTTGAGTTGAATGAAGATAAAGGAGGGAACTATTTATAGAGGATTGAATCTGGACGTGTCAGGCCAAAAGGCAGGACTGTTCATCTCTGTTGTATTAATTACATTCAAACTGGAGGCATTTTATTTTCTGTGAAAAGTCATGACTTTTTTTTACATTAATTACTTCTCACCTTTTCAAAACGGTTTGAGACTCGATAAAAGCCTTTATTGTTGAGCTATTGCAACAGATCGTCCATCTGTCATAACAGATTTAGCATTTGTTGCAACAGATAGATTGAATGTGCAAAAGATAGTCTGTCAAAATAGATTTACCATCTGTTGCAATAGATGGTTTGTATATGCAACAGATAAGACATCTGATGCAACATATGTATTATCTATTGCGGCAGATGGATAGTATATTGGAGGAGATGTTTTGATATCTTCTAACAGCTGATTCATCAGTTTCAACAGATGAAGTATTCAGTTCATTAGATATTTTAAATCTGTTAGATAAAAATTCATGACTCTTCACCTTTTTTTAATAGTCCCTCTGTTTCGTATTAGTTGGGCCCTATGGGCTTGGCACACCAATTAATAAAAATATAAATTAGGTGATTATTTTACCAAATTGTCCTTATTAATTATGTTTTGAAAGTATAAATGTGAATAATATACTTTATGTAGTCATTTAATAATAGGGATAATCTTGGAAGAATATAATAAAATTCTCTTGATTTTATAAATAGGATAACTAAATTGAAACAAACATTTTTAGCAAGAAGTAATCACATGCGTGTAGATGAATAAAAAATCACAGTTTGTTCTATCGCAACAGATTTACCATCTGTTGCAATATATGGATTCTGTTGCAACAGATGGACCATATGTTGGAGGAGATGTTTTGATTTCTTCCAATAAATGATTCGTCAGTTGCAACAAATGGAGATTTTGATTCATCAGTTGTTTTGAATGTGTTAAGATAAAAAGTCATGACTCTTCACACCTCTTTTTAAATAGTCATCACATGTGTGCAGATGAATAAACAGCACTGTCTGACAAGTCCTAGTGGGGTAGGAAGAATAAGGTGCATGCAATGGCTCCCATTTTCATGCGTGCGAGTTATGTATATTATTGATCAGGCTACCATGATAGACACACATAAAGTGCAATGATTTTGTGAATGCAGTTTTTTACCGATTAGAGAATGATCCTTCAAACAAGATCCTGCATTGTATAGTTTAATTTGATAGGTGCAAACTGATAAGGCCGAAGGGTTCCAAGACGGTGGTGTCGATACCCTATTTCAATTTAATGATGGTTTATGCTCATGTTTTTGTGTCAAGTTTGGGGAAGAGTTCAAGTTTTTAGCGGCAGTGTAAATATCCAATAGTGATTGGACTGGTTTTAATGGCGTAATGGACTTTTTGAAAGGCCTCCGAATTTGTATGGATGGATTGCTATAAGAGACTTTTATACAACAGAAGGTGCTTGGGAGAATACCTATACGCGAAGGGGGAGGTAGAGAAGGTCATATATCATCTCAGACCTTGATATATGGCCAATGAAATTGACATGAGAAACCTGAACTCACACTTTTATACACCAATGAAATTGACATGATCCTATATTTTTAATGCAGGAGTAGTTGGTTCAGGTTTCAATTCAGACCGATAATCTTACCACCTTCCGTGCTCGCGAAGCTGCTTCCTTAGAGTTCTAGTCCTGCACGTTGTGAGAGTCTTCATTCAGGCCATGCTCGCTAGTTGCATTCTCGAGCAAAGTGTCCAGCTCCAGTCCTATTGACTATTCTTCTTTTTCTTCAACGACTTATGAATTTTCATTTTTGGATACACTTTCACATTCGCACCTTATCCAGTTTTTTCATTTTTTATGTCAATTTCATCAGCCAATTTTGCTACACTCTCCTTTCCACCCTGTGTTTCCACTTAAACAAGGACTGAGATGATATATGGCCTTCTCAGCCTCCCCCTTCCCCCACAATTTTTCTCCCAAACACCTTCTGTTGTATAATAGTCTCCTCCAACAACCCATCCATACAAATTTGGACCAGGGAAATTTCTATTGGTTCCATCATTGTTTGTTGCAATGCGAGGCTTCGGAGGCCTTTCAACAAGTCTATTAAGCCATTAAAATCGGTCCAATCACTATTAGATATTTACACTGCTGCCAAAAACTTGAACCCTTCCCCAAACTTGACACAAAAACATGAGCATAAACCGTCATTAAATTATAACGGGGTATCGACACCACTATCTTAGTCCCTCAGCCTTACTAGTTTGAACTTAACAATCTTAACTGTAAAATGTCATATCTTGTTTGAAGGATTAAAGCCTAATAGGTAAAGAGCAAACATTCACAAAATCATTGTATTGGATGTGTGTTTTCATGATAAGTTGATCAGTAATACATACCTCCCACATATGAAGTGGTTCTATCTGCAAGCAGCTTATTCCTCCGAACCCATCTTTACCCTAGCCTTTAATGTTGGTCGGGCAAAAAGTGGATCTAGTTTCACTTCCTTTTATCTGCAAACAAGAGAATACATTTGATGTCAAACAAGAGAAGAACAAAAAGAAAACAAAAAGAACATTACAAAAGGGTAACACAAAATTGAGTGAATCAACAGATAACCAATATGATGTAACAGATTGCCCATCTGTTTTACCAATGAGGCATCGTTGCAACATATGGATTACATGTTGCAACAGATGGCTCATCTGTTGGAATAAATCAAATCGGCCTTGCTACTGGTTTGATTTCTTCAAACAGTTGCTCCGTCTATTCCAACAGCTGATTCATCAGCTGCCACAGTTGAGGAAACTATTGCAACACTACCAACAACAACATCAACAACAAAAAAACAACAATATATTCCAACACCATCCACAACACAAATGTCACATGTTCCAATACGACCACCACCCCCAACAATAGGACAACCAAAGTACCAAACAAAAGACATAAAAAAATTATACTGACAACAAGGCTTTTTAAGTTCTCTCAACAGATGATTTTTTTTGGCATATTTCAATAAAAACAATGGTTCGTTCATTCAAGACTTAAAAGTCACCTTTCCTTCAATTTTCTTAGTAAATAGGAAACTGGTAATGGGTAAATCATTAATAGCAACAGATATAAATATCTAATTTAAATGACATACAAAGAAGAAGAAGAAGAGATGGAAATAGAAATAATGAACCGTACCTGCAATGTCAAAAAAGCAAATGGATCAGAACATTCAGTTCAGTCGAGAAAAAATATTAATTGGTTGAGATCCTAAAGGATCCTCATCCAAAAGAAGAGAGGAAAAAAGTAAATAAAGATAATTGAGAATTGAGAATAAAGAAGAGTGAAGGAGAGAGTTCTAGATATGGGGGGTTTAAAATATTCATTAATAATTTTTGAAGGGAAAGAGGTGACGGTGACATTGAAAAGACCAGATACTACTACTCACTCAGGAGATTTTTGAGTTATCTAAGTAGTACCGAGTAATATTTTTTACCGCCTTAGTATTTTAACTTTTTTATCTCAGATAGGAAATACCTAAATTGCTTTAAAAAAAGGATCTTAAAATATTTAAGTGCAACAGATGACAACTTCTGTTTGGAAATTTCCGAAGCTCGGTTATCTGTCGTAACAAATGACATAATCTGTTTGATAACTTACAACAAATGCATAATATGTTGCAACAGATTACCTAATCTGTTTGATTTAATCCAACAGAAAAAACATCTGTTGCAACAGGTTGAACATTTATTTATATATAATTTCAATTAAGTTCATATGTTAGACTAATACCTTAATTGAATATGAGTTCTTATAGGGTCAACTACAACTCCAATTGAGTCTTTTGGCAATTGAATGATGAGACGGTATTACGTTCTGACCAGAGTCATCGATCGATCACTCTGAGCCGAACCGATTCTTACTACCTCATATATTAGACTGATACCTTAATTGATTATTCTAGGATTAGGGTACTAATACCTTAATTGAATAATCAAGGACTAGGGGTGAGTTCTCATAGGGTCAACTATAACTGTAATTGAGTCTTTTGGCAATTGCATGATGAGACGGTACTGCATTCCTCCCGACCAGAGTCGTCGATCGATAACTCTAAGCCAAACCGATTCTTACTACCTCATATGTTCAAGTAATACCTTAATTGATTAATCTAGGACAGGTTACTAATACCTTAATTGAATAATCTAGAACTAGGGGTGAGTTCTCATATGGTAAACTATTGATTAATCTAGGACTAGGGGTGAGTTCTCATAGGGTCAGCTACAACAGATGGTAGTACCTATTTGATAATTTATAATATATGGGTAATCTGTTGCGACATATGACAATCCATTTGATAATTTACAACAGATGGGTAATCTGTCACAATATATGACTTAATCTATTTGATAATTTACTACAGATTTGTAATCTATTGTTATTATGTCTGTCCTTGCACTCTTCGCATTCACAACGAGAACACGAGGGTGAAGAGGGGTGAGAGGGACCTATGTAAGGGTGAAAAGGGGTGTTTTCAAACATATTTATTCTTTCTTGAGCATCAACATGCTCATCATCATGAATGGTAGCAG
>NC_061117.1:213141602-213145921 GCF_002878395.1 Capsicum annuum | reverse complement strand
TATTCTTTCTTGAGCATCAACATGCTCATCATCATGAATGGTAGCAGCATCAGCATGTCTGCCACCAACACCAATAAATCCACCAGAAGAAGTACTCGGATCTGCCTTAGTAGGTTGGTCATGAAGAGCTTCAACATTAGGTTGACCTTGCCTAACTGCTCTTCATATGGCTGTTGCTCTAGCTAATTCATTCATTATTAACTCCACTATTGGGTCTGCTATAGTATCAACATGACCTAGAGTAATATAAGATGTCATCACCGACTCCTCCCTAGCAGCCAAAATCCATGGATGCACAACCTATAAAAAAGAAAAAAAGACTGATGCATTTAAATCATATGATATAATAATTTTTACAGTTGGGTTACATTTGAAAAAAGATCCATCTGTTGCATAGTTTGTAGTATATGGTTAAAATTCGTTTGAGTATGGTTCAGAGAAACAGAGCAACACATGGATAATCTGATGCAAAATATCAATTATTTGTTGTAATAGTTGCACAAGACGGGTAATCTGTTATGTAATAGTTGATTTGTACGTCACAACAGATGAATAATATGTTATCAGATTACACATCTATTGCATAATTTGCAGTAGATGGTTCATTTGTTAGGAGTCGGGTTCAGAGAACCAAAGCAACAGGTGGGTAATTTGATGCAAGATATCAATCGTACTCTATCGCAATAGATGTCCTATCTGGTGCATCAGATATAAGATCTGTTCAATATCTTTCTTTGAGTAAAATTATTTTACTTGAAGAAGACGTACTACATCATCCAGAGGGTTAAAGTGATCAGCCTTCTTAATATTGGTGTTGATCTTTGCAGCCAACCACCTAAACATCCTTGGATGAGAAACATCATCCGGATAATCCATTAACTACTTTTGGAGGGGAGGAATGGCTTCAAATGCCCAAGCCTAAAAAATGAAACAGAAAGCAAGCAAAAAAAACGTTATAATAACTATATTCAATTTAAATTAATGGATGAGTAAAATTAGTGATTAATTTTACCATGAAAGCCCAAGGAAAGTCGTATAATGTGGTCGTCCTTGAGGATAGCTTTGTCAGTAAATATTGGACAGTCAAGTAGAAGCTGTCATCACGTGCCAACAAATCATTTTCAATGACCTTGTTGACGTCTCTTGCCAATATAACCGAATGGGTAAACCAAAATAAGCACAATTGCTCCCTGTACTGCTCTAGTATGGTTTTATCCTCGAGATTTGTCAATAAATCTAATGCTTTGTAACCACATCGAGCAATGTCAAACAACCCATCTATTTTTTCCTTGTCTTTTCTTGACTTGGATATTTTGCGGAGAGGTGGTTCTTTGGGACGATGGAATCTCTAGCCCATCACTATGGTAAACTTTTGTAAGCCAAAACAAACAAGCATGCCACAGTAGTTGGTCCAGATTTCATCCATCTTCTTTATGGCCCCCTCCTACAGATCTTTATCATCCCCCACGTACTTAATCCTATGCTTGAGAAGACCATATACCATTATCATAGGGAAACAGACGGGCAGAGAGGTCCTCAGGAAGCTCAAGAAAGCATCCAAAGAAACTCTTCTTAAAAAATCCGCCTATGTTTTCGTTCTTCATAATGTTTATAAAATGTTCAAAAAATTTCCCCATCTGACATTTAAGTACAATCCAGTTAGTTGTTTTGCTTCTGGGTCATTTATCGGTATCGCAACTTGAAACCTGTCAATACTAAAATTTTGACAGGATCATACTGGGATGTCGATATTAATTCACGCCCCATTGGTGATCCATTATCATCATGTTGATGATCATTCTTTTTGACTTTCTCACTCTCTAATTTCTTCTCTTTCTCACTTTTATTTTCTTCATCACCATCTACAGACCCTTGTTCACCTCCCTCAATGTTATTTTCATATCTCTCCCCATCTTTACTTTTCCCTAACTGAGATTGTTCAGGAAGCTCCTCCAAATTCCTCTGTACTGTAGCCTTTTTTTTGGGTGTTCAGACGCTGATCCACTTTCATTTTCTTTTATTTTGGGAGACATGTTTTACCTACAAACAACAGAAAAATAAAAATTACATTACAATTGATTTATGCATAAATTTTAAAAAATACATTACAAACAACACGAATACTGACACACCAACAGCCACCACCACAAACACCACCAACCAATGCCACAAACAAACACCACAAATACCAACACCACCGAAAGCCATCATAAACACCACCAACCAATGCCACCACAATGACCACAAACACCACCACTAATACCACAAACACCATCCAACAATACCACGACAGTCAACAGAACACTGCGACAGAAACTAGGGATTTCTCGAGTTCTTCCCATGATTTTACCATCAAAACTCAAAGTTGTAAACCCATTCTCAAAGATAATACAACTAAAAGTTTTATTTTTTTATCATTAACTTAAAAACCCTTATTTTTTAGAAAAAAAATAACAAATATAGAACTTTTATCCAACTCTGTTGCCTATGAAGACAAAGAAAACAACTGATACAAGCAAGAATAAAGTTTAAAATAACACCTATATGGTCAAAAATGAGAAGAAAAGCGATCTGTTGTGGAGGGTTGAGCAAATTTGTTGAGTAGTTGTTGTCTGTACTATATTGTCGAGTGAGAATGAGAGAGAAAAAGTGAGAACTCGAAATTTGAAATAATGAAATGTTTTGTATGGATTGATTTGTATTTTGGAAAAGAATGACAAGTTTTGAAAATATTAATTTGGTCCGAATTGATCTTAATTATTTTTAAAATCATAAAAGACATGTGTAACTTTTAACCCTCTCATGATGCAATTGCCAAAAGAGTACTATTTAGTCTAACATGTGAACTCAATTGAAATTGTATAAAAATAATAGAAGTTGTAGTTGACCGAGTACTCTAGTTGACCCTATGAACTCTCTCCTGGTCCTAGATTAATCAATTTAGGTACTATTAGTCTAATATATGAACTCAATTGAAATTATATAAAAATAAATGTTCAACATGTTACATCAGATTTTGTATCTATTGTAAATTATTAGTCAGATTAGGTAACAACAGATTACGAATCTGATGTAAATTATCAAATAGATTAAGTCATCTATTGCGACAGATTACTCATCTGTTGTAAATTATCAAATGGATTGTCATATGTCGCAACAGATTACCCATATATTGTAAATTATCATATAGGTACTGTCATTTGTTGTAGCTGACCCTATGATAACTCACCCCTAGTCCTAGATTAATCAATAGTTGACCATATGAGAACTCACCCCTAGTCCCAGATTATTCAATTAAGGTATTAGTACCCTATCCTAGATTAATCAATTAAGGTATTAGTTGAACATATGAGGTAGTAAGAATCAGTTTGGCTTAGAGCTATCGATCGACGACTCTGGTCGGGAGGAACACAGTACCATCCCATTATGTAATTTTCAAAAGTAGAGGCTATCTCTAAAGTTATTGAGGAATTCAAATCCAAGAGGTGTGTCATACTATCCAAGAAGGTAAGAGAGCCACACACTCATACAGTATTGGTTAGGAGAAAGAAAAGAGAAATTAGAGACGTACTCTCTGGTTGAAAATCAAAAGAAATTGCAATTTCTCCCTCTCCAAAAGCTGTTGAAGTTCAGGGGCCAGTCAAGAAGGTGGACATATATGTGGAACTTAGCACCAAAGAGAAGAGGGATCTGCGACAGGACAAGAATGCCAAACCAGGCGCACCATATTACCCCAGGCCTCCCTTTCTCCCCCTCCCCCCTCCCCCCAAGATTTCCATACTATGACTGATATGCGTATGTCGTACAAGGATGTAATACCCCGTATTTTTGTGCTAGAATTCTAACCATCATTCCTGCGCGTCTAAGCTCTAATCCAAGTGATTCTCATATGAATACAAGTTTCATAATCATTATCCTAGTCTATGGAGTAGCTTATAGGTGAAAAGTGTTCATAGCAATGACCTAGAACAAAGTTGAGCTAAAACCAATTGATTCATCCAAAGTTTGACATTCGATTCTACATGGGTCAACTTCAAACGTGAATATCTATTAATATACCTGGAATTTTTCATCCTAAGACCTATAAAATTTTAGATAATTGAATTATCTTTTCAACGATACCAATTTCGCAAAAATCCAATACCCGAGCGAAGAGTTATGCCCATTTTTGTAAGAGGCAGTAAGGGTGTGCGATGGGCAATGCGCCGCCCAATCAAATGTGTGCGATTGGGAGTGCGAGGTATACTTAAATGTCTTCCATAAGGTGTGCGACGCACACCTTAAGGTCTGCCATGGGTTGTGCGCCGCATACCTCACTT
>NC_061117.1:213119443-213141502 GCF_002878395.1 Capsicum annuum | reverse complement strand
CCGCATACCTCACTTCCAAGTGCCAAAAACACCCCTATATATGTCTATAACACGGGATTAAACTCCCATAACACCAAAATAAGTTTACTTTCTCTCAAAATCACCAAGAACATTTATTAGGGTTTCAACCTAAAAATTCAAATATCTCAAGATTCAACCATGAGTTTTCAATAATTCTTTGAGATTCGAAATCTCCATTCCAAGGGCTACAAGAAACACCCATTATTTTCACCCCATATGCTCGGTACATTTCCATGGTACTGACCCACATAATTTTATGTGGGCTACATTTTCTCAGAATGTAGGTACAAGGTATAGTGTACATCTTCAGATCCAGTCTGTTCGCGGCATCCAGCCAGCAGGTGATGAGTTCTTTTGATTCAAGGGCTTGAGTTAGTTATAAAGTTTGAGAAATGTTGTATTTTCTTTATTCAGTCGTATTGAGTTGGGTTAGTCGGGAGTCATGACCCGGCTACCTACCGTCAGTACTAGTAGAGGCTTCATAGACAGTCAGTAGAAGTTAATGTATTTCATTTCAGTTTTGGTTGTAAAAGCAGAGTTGTAATCTTGTAAATTTAGTTTTGTATCTATCATATTCAGAAAAGAGTTATTTTTCGCAGATTTATATAAATTTTTACTTTATGTTCAGTTGCTTATGAGTTATGCCAGCAGAAGGGTTAGCTTGGGTACCTATGATCTTAAGCACCGTGTGATGTCCCGGGACCCGATTTCAGGGCGTTACAGAGGACAAGGCAAGTTTACTTTTCCTAACCTAGCCCTTCTAATCTACCCCATGAAGAAAAAGCTATGCAACAGATTTCACATCTGTAGCAACAGCTGGGTATACTGGTACAACTGGTAGTGGTTCTATTGCAACTTATTATCCATCTGTTGCATAAGTTACGTTGGATTATTGATTTAGAGAATCCTATGCAACAGATGGACCATCCGTTGCATCTTTACAATTACTAAACTATTTAAAAATTGACTTCTTATATCACAGCATGTTGACATAATTCTCTGCCTCATGAGGAAAAGGCAATTAATGTACCAGGAAGCTTTTGACACTACCGATAGGATAATGGACCTCGACTTCTGCAAGAAGCTCAAGGATACGTACGATCAACTCAATGGGGAGGTGTTAGCCCTTGGCGTGGTACTTGATTTCCTAGTTCCTACGTTGGTCTTGGATGAAGAAGAAATGATAAAATATGTTAGGAGGGAGAGGCCAAATCCACATGACAAGAGCTGGACCAAGGCGAAAAGGATTCTTGCAGTCATTAGCGTGAATGACATGCATTATTGGGCTGTTAAGATACTACTCGAAGAGGGAAATATCAATGTTTATAACTCCATTGTACCTCTCATCGATGATTTCGATCTTTTTCTCCTTGTGGATCTACTGATGGTGTTGTTGCCCATCTTGTTGAGGGAGAGTAAACTGATGAATCATTTGCCCAAGGAAGTGTTGATGAAGAAATCATGGGATTTTAAAGGTCGAAACAAGGGAATGATCCTTCCAAATGATTATGCTGCTAAAGCGAGCGGCTCACAGCTCTTGCACACATCGAATATTTGCTGACCGACACAAAAATAGTTGAGCCAACGACTTTTTTATACGACAACGCTGTAGCAAACCTACAAGAGGTCTGGACTTATGGGGTACTAACTGGACACTTGAAGCCTATGTATATAGAACAGCCTGTGAAAATAGCCATTTTTAGTTTCAAGTCACTCTTCACTTTATTACATGTACATGTAGTGGCAATAATTTTTTTCTGATGAAAGTTGAGTTTTTTATAATGCAGTAGATTTTCAATCTGTTGTAAAATATATTTAATCTGTTCTGGTAGATAGTTTATCTGTTGTAATAGGTTGGTCATCTGATGCATTATGTCGATGTTATTTTTATGAATAATCTAATAATCTAAGTCTAAACTATTGCAACAGTGGGAAGACCTGTTTGATAATTTCCAATAGATGGCCTAAATTTTACAACATATGCCTAAATCTTTTTTATATTTTTCAACAGTTACGCTTGAATATCCATGTGCTCGACAACAACAAACCAGTAGCAAATACTCACACCACCATAAAAATTTCAGCAATTAGGCTTGAGTGTGCCTAACAACACCAAACCAGTAGCAATAACGGCAACAATGTAGTATCTTCTTGCTCGATTTTGTTTCTCTTCAGAAGCCTTAACTTTGTTCAACAAATCCCAGATTACACGATTTGCTTGTGAAGGGTTTCGTTCTTCATACTAATCAAAGTAACTGCATTCACCCAATTTCTATAAAAAAGAAAACACAATTACAAAACAATTACAAGTCAATAATTAATCAACTAATTAAATAAAAATATATTACCTTTGAAATCTTACAAATAAAAACCCTACGACCTGGATTTTGTTGAGTCCAAGAAGTCTTTAACAGAGCTTCATGACCGCACTTACAATATCGAAAATCGTTATCACAAAAATAGTGGAAGATGCGCTCGACATTGTCAAGCTTAGTTGGGAAAAATGAAAGAAATAATTTGAAGAATTTGGATAGATAAAAGAAAATGACAATGAAGAAGAAGATTTTTGGAATTTAGGATTTTATTTTAGGAGGAAGATGAATATATAAGACAATGAGGGGGAATGACCGTTGGGGGCCAAGTGACGACAAGTCAGCAAAATGTGCCAGACTGACACATTTGACATTTGATGCCTATTTTATTTTACGTATTTAAAATAAACACTGTCTACTTGATTCCTATTTTATTTTAGGTGTTTGAACTGAACACCGTCGATGGGTTTCGCCTTTTTTATTTCAATTCACTTTAATCTTTTTACACGTAGTGGCAATTTTTTATGTCCAATGAAAGTTGGTTTTTTATAATGCAATAGATTCTCCATCTGTTGTAATAGTTATTCTACATGTTCTGATATGTAGTTTATCTGTTGCAATAGGTTGGTCATCTGTTGCATTATCTCGGTGTTTCTATCTAAGCCTATCTGTTGCAACAGTGAAAATACCTATTTGATAAATTCCAACAGATTACCTACCTATTGCAATATATGTCTAAATCTGTTCGATTTGTCTAATACATGTGTCGTCTATTGCAACAGATACATTATCTGTTGAAAAATTTGAATTTAGTATTCCTTTTCAATTAATAAGTTCAAATCTAAGGAATAAATAAAATTCATAGACAAAATAAAATAAATTGAAGCCTTCAGAAATTAGCTGAAATAAGTCAACGAATAAATGAAATGTAAAAAAATTGTTATGGGTACAGATCTCAACAAATACATCAACAACAATTTAAGTATGATGCCAAGGATTACTATGACAGGCTCAAGCTATAAAGATCTACTCGGTATGGACAAGTTGTTCTTCATCCGATGCTACGAAATTCAGCTTTGCTCATCGTGGATTTTTATCGTCGCTTACGTATGGTTTCTGTGCTTTCTGTTATCCGTATTTCTATAAAAAGACTAGCACATTGTCAATGTTGTTCAGCTGTAGCTTCTTCTACATCCACCAAAAAAGCCAGAATTGGTCAATGCTAATCCCGTAGATACAATAAAATGGAAAAGGATAAATCATCTATACAACAAAATAGAAAAGGATAAATCATCTCTTCTAGCAAATCAAACAGGTCTTCCTCCTGTTTTAAATTATCCCAAACAGATTATATTTTTGTTGCAAAAATGAATCAACTATTGGGATAAATTTCTACATGAGGAAGACCCGGTATGATAATTTCCAATGGATGAACCATCTATTGCAACATATGAATCATCTGTTGTAGCAGATAGGTCATCTGTTGGTACAAATAAAAGTGGTACGAAGAGCTATTTGATTTGCTAAAACAGATGAGACATATGTCGCAATAGATACTTTATCTGGTGCAATAAGTTAGTCAACTGTTGCAACAGATGTATATATTTATTTGATAATTTTCAGCAGATATGTCATCTGTTGAAACAGATATGTGTCTGTGTGTTTTGTCAGTTATAAGACATATATATTCACCTTCTTCAACTCGTACTGCTCTCCTTCGGACATTGTACGTTGCTTAGTGCAACACATAGACAGAAGATTTGCAATTTTGCTTTTTTGGATGCTTAATAATGCCCTGGAAATCACTCTCCTTCTCATATTAGCCCTAATCTCTAATAGAGCGGATGGAAATAAAATCCTCTTTGATGGAATAAGACCCCTCTTAGATGTCAATTCCTTTATAAAAGTAGTTAATGCATTAATAGCATTAATAACTGCATCATGTTTCGCCCTGAATTCTTGACATTTGCATGCAGAACATTCGCTGGGAGAGGCAAAATCCGTATAACCAGAATGATCATACTCATAATGGTTTGCTTTAAATACTGTAAGAGGAGCATCATTAGCACCAACAGCAGCACCACTAGCACCACCAACAGCTCCATCACCACTAAGACCATCAACAATGACATGACCCAAAAATGAGGGTCATGGTGGCACTTGTCGCGGCGTACCTTAACAAGTAAGCCTATCACTCAAACTGATATGAATAGAGAAAAATACAGAAATACCCCAAGGTAAGGCTTCTAGAATAAAGCCAAATCATATAAATAATCATAACAACACGGAAAGAACTTATCCAAAATACCAATCATGCCCAAAATCAGGTGTCAATAGTGTAAGAACTACTAATACAATTCAAGAGAAGGAATAATAACTGTCTCCGAATACTAATAAAGACATAACTAGTATAGAAGATAGAGGTGAACTTCGGACGTATGAATGTCCAACCGCTACCCTGGAAGCTCCAACAATCGCCCGAATCAAGTAAGCTGAGGCGCACTCGAGCTAAGACCTGCACCGAAAGGGCGCAGTAGGCATAAGTATGGTCCACTTGTACTCAGTAGGTATCATAGGCCGACCAAGCAAAGTGGTAAATAAGCATACAAAATATACACTAAAGGCACGTCACCAGCAATTAGAAAATGTCCCACAATAGTAGCCCACACCGCTTGCACTAACAGTTCTAGTATATCTCACATATATTACAAAAACACACAAAGATACGAAACACAAGTATACATTATGTTACATATAATAGAACAAGAGAGAACATGTAGATACAAGATCATCAAATACAAGTAAAGGAAAGTAAGACAAACGCATAGATGACAAGTCAATAAGGCAATACAACACAACATAAACACAATAAAGTAAGTGCTATGTATATGATAATGATGATGATGATGATGATGATGATGCACGAGGTTGTCGCACAACCTCCGAGATCATCGTACAATCCCTGTATACACCTACGGAGCTAAAGCTTCCTGACGTAAGATCCATGGAGGGGTCGTCAACCCATATACAATCCACATATCTCGTATCTCCTTTCCGGCATATTCCTCGGAAAGGGTTTTATAAGGTGTTACAATATTTTAAAAAAGGTGTTGCCAGTATTTCTCAGATATTGACACAGTGGTACCAATGTTTCATGAATGAGTATGATATGAAGATGTAATGCTCAGAACCAATCACAATAAGTATTTCCACAATCAACGATATGCTATATTTTCACAACAACCACAATGGTACATTTCCACAACTACATGAGTCAATATCCACTAGTTATTTTCATTTCATCCATGAATTTTCACATGTCTCATATGCCAATGAAGTATGAATACAATCATAATACACCAATGGTACCACATTAAATAATAAAACATAATTACTCACATGTATTCAAGACTATCAATGTCATATAGGACCCCACACGGTCAAACATATCACATAATATTTTAATTTTGACAATTACATCACATATAGGCCCCCACGCGGGCACAACATGTAGATAGCTATTTTTATTGATTAGTTCTCACCTTTAACATGCATTTTTTGCACCATCATTTACTACTCAGCTCAATCTGAAGAGTTAAGCCATAACCTACCTTGAAAGTCAAAATCGGTTTGCTACACTTGAACCCGCAACCCTACCTTTTACGAACAATCTCAAACTTCACTAGAAACATCAAATTTGAAATATACGCATCAAAACAAAACCAACGACCTCCATATTGACTACTTTTGGTTCGGGGTCAAAACAGACCCCCAAAATGGGTTTCCGAAAAAGAAGGACAAAATTAGAACTTTACTTCAAAAACATGTTCCCCATATTTTTAGGAACCTACAACTGAAAACTCAAGTTAAATTGAGTAAAAACGAGGTTCAAATTGAAGAAAAATCATTTTTGAGCTTTACCGGGTAAAATATTTGAAATTCAAGTTAAAATCCAAAATCGGAGTTGTTTTGAAGGTTAAATTGATGAAAAACTAGTAATTATAAGATAAAAGTATTATTCAAGTGAAAATGAGTGAAATTTTTATTAAAAATCACGCCCTAAGATTTTTGGGGTTTTGAGAAATTAATGAAGAAATTACTAAGAAAATGGTGAATTCTTACCTTAATTCCATAATATAATCAAGAAATAGGTATTAATCTAGCTTCTCAAGCTCCCACAAACTTCACTTTTAAACTCCCAAAATATTTAGGGTTTAACTCTCAAGAGGCAAGCTGAAAAATGAACAAAATGGGCTAAAAAGGATGAAAGAAATCTGCTATATATTGCAGATTTTTCTGCAATAACTGTGCAGTCTTTTTTTTCCTAAGTCCAAATGAACTTCAATGGGGTGCCCGGGATTTGTTCGGAGTCCAATTTATGTAAACAAACTATGCAATCACACTAAATTCGACGTTCCGGATGCGATGGCGCTACCAGATTTTCCAGAAAAATTCATTTTCACAAAATTGACCCCCGAAATCATAATTTTTCAAATCGAGGGTCGAAATGAGATTTAAAAGCCGTAAAATCATACCAAACATGCTAACACACTAAAATTAACACTCCGGATCTGCTGGTAAAGTCGGATTTTCCATACGAGGTCGTTTCGACCAAAAGTGAGTCCCACACCCAACTTTCTAATTTTTCAACTTTCCGACCAATAGATCGAAATGAACTCGAGTGCACCAGGATCTGAACCCAAGGTCTACCTAGCCTAAAATCGATATTCCGGAGCTGATAGCGCAGTCCATTCGGTCATCCATCGTACGAATCAAAATATATCCACATTAGTCTGAAATAAGGCTCTCGGAGCCATCAAAAACCACAATATTGTATAAATGATATCAAAATGCATCAAAAATCATGTCAACCGCTCCCACACTCCAGAAATACCATAATTCAACAACGGGGAGGGGTAAAATAGTCAAATCATACAAAATCACAAATTTTACATATTTCATCAAATTTTCAGGTCGTTACATCATCCACCACTAAAAATTTAGTTCGTCCTCAAACTAAGGCAAGGAAATACCTGAATCAATGAAAAGTTGGGGATAGGAACTATGCATATCAAACTCAATCTCCCAAGTAGCCACATCTACAGGTCAAAATTGCCACTGGACCTGAACCACAAGGATCACTTTAGAGCGCAACTGCCTAACATCCTTAGCCAAAATGGAAACTGGCTCCTCAACAAAGGACAACTGCTCATCAAACTGAACTGACTCCCAACGAATGACATGAGACTCATCAAGAATATAGCAATGAAGCAGAGGCGGATCCAGAATTTCAAACTTGTAGGCTCCCAAGGGCTCCTTTCCTACCACTAGGTTATCCCTTGGTTTAGTTATGGGTTTCTACCTATTAATATTTATAACTTTTGATGATTTTTCTATGTAATTTTAAGCCTTACGGTACCAGGTGTGGGTTCCTGGCAACCCCCACCTTCTACTCTACATCCGCCACTGCAATGAAGTATAAAAAAATAAAAACTGGATGAACAACTAATAGAACAAGGGGCAAAGCCAACTCATAAGCCACATCACCAATAGTCCGAAGAACCTCAAATGGATCAATATACCTAGGGCTAAGATTGCCCCTCTTCCCAAGCCTTATCACACCTTTTATGGGTGAAACTCAAAGGAAAATGTGATCACCAATACCAAATCTCAAGGCACGAAGTCTATGATCAACATAGCACTTCTGCAAACTCTAAGCCGCTCTAAGTCTATCCTGAAAGGCTCAAACTCTATCCGAAGACTGACGAAGAAAGTACACACCTCAAGGTCTCACCTCTAAAACATCAAACCAGCCTATAGGAGAGCGATAACACCTACCACACAACGCCTCAAAAAGAGCTATCTCAATACTGGAATGGTAACTATTACTATATACAAATTTTGCTAGAGCGAAATGCTTCTCCCACTGGCCACCAAAATCCATCACACACATGCAAAGCATACTCCAAAACCTAGATAGTCCGTTCTAACTAGCCATTAGTCTAAGGGTGAAACACTGTGGTAAGATCAACCTGAGTACCCAACTCATCCTAAAAAGTCTTCCAATGGTGAAATGTGAACACAAAACCTCGATCTAAAATAATGGACACCGGCGCACTATGAAGACACACAATCTCATGAATGACAATAGGGGCTAACCTCTCAGCACTGAATGAGACTCGAACCAGAATAAAATGAGCTGACTTGATCAATCGATCCACGATGACCCAAGTACTATCATAACCATGAAATGTATGAGGTAAACCAGTCATAAAGTCCATAGTGATGCATTCCCACGTCCACTCAAAAATGGGTAACCTCGGGAGCAAACCACCAGGTCTCAAATGCTTGGCCTTCACCTGCTGACAACATAGGCAACGACTCATAAAATCTGCTATATCTCGCCTCATACCACCCCACCAGTAGTGCTGCCTTAAATCATGATACATCTTAGTCACACCTAGATGGATAGAATATCTGAAATAATAGGCCTCCCCCAAGATCAACCAATCCGTCACCACTCTCAGCACACAAACTCATCCCCCAATCCTCAAAACTCCATCGAAATCAAGTGAGGCTTTCTTAGTCTCCCATCTCAACATCTTAACTTGAATCAACCTCAATCTAATGTCGTCAAACTGATGAGCTCAAATCTACTCTATCAAAGATGATCTAGCCTCTATAAATGCCAAAACATACCCCGGTGTTGAAATATCAAGCCTAACCATTGGGTTAGCCAAAGACTGAACCTCTAAGGCCAACAGCCTCTCCTAAATCAAAAGATGCACCAAGCTACCCATGCTAGTCGACTTTTGGCTCAAGTCATCCGCAACCACATAAGCATTGCCTTGATGGTAGAGAATAGTCAAGTTAGAATCCTTAAGTAACTCAAGTAAATGGTGCTACCTCATATGAAGATCTTGCTAGTAAAGAAGTACTGAAGGCTACGATGACCCAAGAAGATCTCACAAAAAACTCCATACAAGTAGTGCCTCTACAACTTCAAGCAAACCCAACTGCGCACAGCACCAAATCATTGATAGGATAATTCCTCTCATGAGGTTTTAACTGTCGAGATACATACCCAATTAGCTTGCCCTCCTGCATCAACATGACACTTAAACCAATACCTAAAGCATCACAAAAGACAATAAAGCCAACGCTCTCCTTGGGCAAAGCCAATATAGGAGCTGAAGTCAACAAGTCCTTGAGCTTTTGAAAGCTCGCCTCACAAGCATCGGACCACTGAAAAGAAATCTTCTTCTGAGTCAACTCTGAAAAGAAATCTTCTTCTAAGTCAACTTGATCGATGGAGCTGCAAAAGAAGAGAAATCCTTAACAAAACACTAATAATACACAGCCAAGCCAATAAAACTCAGAATCTTGGTGGGCAAAGTAGGTCTATCCCAATCACGAACCGCTACAACCTTAGTTGGATCAACCATAATACCTTCCTTAGTCACCACATGACCAAAGAAAGAAACAGACTCCAACCAAAACTCGCATTTAGAGAACTTAGCATACAACTTCTCATCCCTCAATCTTGAAAACACAATCCACAAATGTTCATCCTTCTCAGCGTCAGTCTTAGAATAAACCAAGATATCATTATAAATACGATCACGAAAGAGTCGAGATACAGTCAAAACAACCAGTTCATTAACTCCTCAAACATGATAGGGGAATTGATCAACCCAAAAGATATGACTACGAACTCATAATGACCATATCGAGTCTGAAAAGCTATTTTCAAAATATCCAAAGCCCTAATCCTCAACTGGTGATAATCAAATCGCAAATTAATCTTTGAAAACACCGCAGTAACCTGAAGCTGATCAAATAAATCATCACTGCGAGTAAGAGGATACCTATTCTTAACTATCACCTTATTCAACTGTCGATAGTCAATACACATCCCCAGAGACCCATTTTTTTCTTTCCAGACAAGACAGACGCACCCCAAGGTAAAATACTAAGTCGAATAAAACCCTTATCCAACAACTCCTATAACTAATTCTTCAGTTCCTTCAACTCTGTTGGGGCCATCCTATAAGGAGAAAATAGAAATAGGCTTGGTGCCCAGCTCAACATCAATTGCGAAATCATTATCTCAATCTGGAGACATACTAGGCAAGTCTGTAAGGAACACATCCATAAACTCATAAACAACACAAACAGAATCCAAGGAAGGAGGCGAAACAACACTTGTGTCACGAATATAAGCCAACTAAGATAAACATCCCTTTTCAAACAATTTACAAGCCTGAACATAAGATATAATCCTTTTAAGACCCGAATAGAGTGTACCTTCCCAAGCCATTCTTGGCAACCCGCTAAAGCTAAAGTCACAGTCTTAGCAAAACAATCTAAGACAATATGATAAGGAGCCAACCAATCCATACCCAAAATAACACCAAAATTGACCATATCTAACACGAGCAAGTCTATCAAAGTTTCTCGCCCGGTAAAAGTCACAACACAAGATCAGCACGTCTTATCCACCACTAAAGATTCACCTACTGGGGTAGATACACAAATAGAAATGGCAGAAGGCTCACTAATAGAACCAAAACCCAAAGTAAAATACACAGACATATACAAGAAAGTTGATTCAGGATCAAATAATACAGACGCATGTCTGAAACAAATGAGGAAGTTACTTGTAATCACAACATCAGAAGCCTCTTTCCTAAGTTTGGATGGTTTAGCATAACACAGCCCACGACTACAAACTAGCTGAGTAGCCCCACAACCACTACCACAGCCTCCACTATCTCTACCTCTCGTACCTCCGGTGAAACCCCTACCTTCCATTGCTGAAAAAGGAGTAGCTCTAAACTCACGATAAGAACAGTCCTTGGCCACATAGCTAATCTAATCACACACATACCAACCTCTACAACCAGTCTCAATAAAAAAAAGTACAACTGAGCTCGAACAACTATCCTGAATAGATGAACAAGAGGATCCACCAGCTAAACTCTATAAGATCGCCTGCACTCTATAAAATTACCTGCACTGGCCTACCATGGTATCCATAAGAACCTTTAAAATCTCTGCCTCGAGAGGTCTGACTCTTAAACTCACCAAAATAACGCACCCTCTTGGAGTCTCCCTGAGATGCATTAATAATACCCTCTGTCACCATAAAATAATCCACAATACTCTGAAAAGAACCCTTAACCACAACCATCTGAAATGTAGCCAACTGAAGGAAAACAATCAAACCTTTCACAAACTTTTGAATTTTCTCAAGCTCATATCTGGACAGGGCATGGAAGCATGCCTTATACTCAAAATTATCATGGGGCCCTTCTCCATATGATCAAAATCATCCCACATATGATTTCTCAAACTAAAAGGCAAAAATCACTCCAGAAAGGCATCAACAAATTGATCCCATCACAACTCAGGAGCATTAATAAGCCTACAATCAACAAATGATATCCAATAATCTCTCACTACATCTCTCAACTGATAAGTGGTATAAGCAACTCCATTCACATAGAAAGAGTGAAACACAACTCAGAATACAGAGTATGAAAGAATTAGCATGATAAGGAATAAAATGAGAGAAGTTTCCTAAAGACGTCCTATAGCCTCTCGAAGATAGATACGGACGTCTACGTACTGATCTACGAGACTCTATAAGATATCCCATTCTTACACTGTTGAGACCAATGAAACCTGGCTGCTCTGATACCAATTTGTCATGACCCAAAAATAAGGGTCATGATGGCACTTGTCGTGGAGTACCTTAACAAGTAAGCCTATCACCCAAAATGGTACGAATAGAGAAAAAGATAGAAATACCCCAAGGTAAGGCTTCTAGAATGAAGATGAATAATATAAATAATCATAACAATGCGGAAAGAACTTATCCAAAATGCCAATCATGCCCAAAACCAAGTATCAATAGTGTAAGAACTACTAATACAATCGAAGAGTCAAATACATCGAAAAAATAACCACAAAGGAATAATAACTGTCTCTAAATACTAATAAAGACATAACTAGTATAAAAAGATAAAGGTGAACTTTGGACACATAAATGTCCAACCGCTACCTTCGAAGCTCCAACAATTGCCTGAATCAAGTAAGCTGAGGCGCACTCGAGCTAGGACCTGCACCGAAAGGGCACAGTAGGCATAAGTACGGTCCACTTGTACTCAGTAGGTATCATAGGCCGATCAAGTAAAGTGGTAAATAAGCATACAAAATATACACTAAGGGCACGTCACCTGCAATCAGAAAATATTCCACAACGGTAGCCCACACCACTTGCACTAATAATTCTAGTATATCTCACATATATTACAAAAACACACCAAGATATGAAACACGAGAATACATTATGTTACATATAATAGAACAAGAGAGAACATGTAGATGCAAGATCATCAAATACAAGTAAAGAAAAGTAAGATAAACACATAGATGACAAGTCAATAAGGCAATACAACACAACATAAACACAATAAAGTAAGTGCAATGTATATGATAATGATGATGATGATGCACGAGGTTGTCGCACAACCTCCGGGATCGTCGCACAATTCCCCTATACACCTAAGAAGCTAAAGCTTCCCGATGTAGGACCCATAGGGGGGTTCGTTAACCCATATACAATCCATATATCTCATATCTCCTTTTCGGCATATCCCTCAAAAAGGGTTTTATAAGGTGTTACAATATTTTAAAAAAGGTGTTGCCAGTGCTTCTCAAATATTGCCACGGTGGTACCAATGTTTCATGAATGAGTATGATATGAAGATGTAATGCTCATAACCAATCACAATAAGTATTTCCACAATCAACCACATGATATATTTCCACAACCAACCACAATGGTACATTTCCACAACCACATGAGCCAATATTCACTCGTTATTTTCATTTCATCCATGAATTTCCACATGTCTCATATGCCAATAAAGTATAAATATAATCATAATACACCAATGGTACCACATTAAACAATACAACATAATTACTCACATGTATTCAAGACTATCAATGTCATATAGGACCCCACACGGTCAAACATACCACATAATATTTCAATTTTGACAATTACATCACATATAGGTCCCCACACGGGCACAACACATAGATAGCCATTTTTCATGATTAGTTCCCACCCTTAACATGTATTTTGCACCATCATTTACTGTCCAGCCCAGTCTGAAGAGTTAAGTCATAACCTACCTCGAAAGCCAAAACCGGTCTGCTACACTTGAACCCGCAACCCTGCCTTTTACAAACAATTCCGAACTTCACCAGAAACATTAAATATGAAATCTACACATCAAAACAAAATCAACGACACCCATATTGACTACTTTTGGTTCAGGGTCAAAAAGGACCCCCCAAAATGGGTTTCCAAAAAAGAAGGGAAAAATCAGAACTTTACTTCAAAAATATGTTCCCCATATTTTTAGGAACCTATAGCTGAAAACTCAAGTTAAATCGAGTCAAAAACGAGGTTCAAATCAAAGAAAAATCACTTTTGAGCTTTACCGGGTAAAATATTTGAAATTCAGGTTAAAATCCAGAATCGGAGTTTTTTAGAAGGTTAAATTGATGAAAAACTAGTAATTATAAGATAAAAGTATTATTCAAGTGAAAATTAGTGAAATTTGGGTTTAAAATCATGCCCTAAAATTTTTAGGGTTTCGAAAAATTAATGAAGAAATTACTAAGAAAAGGGTGAATTCTTACCTTAATTCCATAATATAATCAAGAAATAGGTGTTAATCTAGCTTTCCAAGCTCCCACAAACTTCACTTTTAAGCTCCCAAAATATTTATTGTTTAACTCTCAAGATGCAAGATGAAAAATAAGCAAAATGGGCAAAAAAGGGTGAAAGAAATCTGCTATATATTGCAGATTTTTCTGCAATAACTGTGCAATCTTTTTTTTCCAAGTCCAAATGGACTTCGATGGGGTGTCCGGGATTCGTTCGGAGCCCGATTTATTTAAAAGAACTATGCAACCACACTAAATTCGACGTTTCGGATGCGATGGCGCTACCAGATTTTTCAGAAAAATTCGTTTTCACAAAATTGATCCCCGAAACTCGAAATCACAATTTTCCAATTCGAGGGTCGAAATGAGATTTAAAAGACGTAAAATCATACCAAACATGATAATACACTAAAATCAACATTACGGATTTGCTGGAGAAGTCGAATTTTCCATACGAGGTCGTTTCGATCAAAAGTGGATCCCACACCCAACTTTCCATTTTTTCAACTTTCTAACCATTAGATCGAAATGAGCTCGGGTGCACCACGACCCGAACCCAAGGTCTACGTTGCCTAAATTGGTATTCCGAAGCTGCTGGCACAGTTCATTCGGTCATCCGTCGTACGGATCAAAATATATCCATATTAGTCCGAAATAAGGCTCTCGAAGCCATCAAAAACCATAATATTGCATAAATGATACCAAAATGCATCAAAAATCATGTCAACCACTCCCACACCCCAGAAATATCATAATTCAACAACGGGGAGGGTTAAAATAGTCAAATCATACAAAATCATAAATTTCACATATTTCATCAAATTTTCAGGTCGTTACAAACAACAACAAGCCCACCCTCCAAAATTGTTTTTCTTGTAATGGTTGTTCCTCCAAATAATTCCATTTTTATTCTTTCGATGACCTTAGGGTCCAATAAAGTTTGCACAGACCGTAAAGTAAGAAAAAATGGCATCTTCAACTCTCGATTGGTCGGAACTAGCAACGGATGCACAATCTAACATAAATCATTATATATATTAGAATGATGATTAGATCATTCAAAAAAAATCATTAATTAAAAGAAAAAATTAATTATAATTATACTTACTACATTCTTATAGGGGTTGAAGAGATCAAGAAATTTTGCATTTTTATCAGTTTTGACCGACAACCATCTCAAGATTCTTGGACAGAAAACCCCTTCTTGATAGTTCACTTATTGTCTCAAATAAGGAATGGCTTCAAACGCCCAAGCCTATTAAATAACGCCAATAAATCAAAACCATTATTGAGTAAAAAAAAATAAAGAAAAAATTACAGAAACTAGCATCCTTAAGACTATAATTACAATAAATAGCAACACTTTTTCAAAATTACAACTTATAGCAAAAGTAGCAATATTTTACCCACTTCATAGTAATAGAAGAATATGTATTTTTAAGTTGTGCATATGTATTTATGAGTAATACATATATATTTGTATATGTATTTATATAGCAACATTTTACTTAAATACAAATACAATTTGCTATTTTTCGTAATTATGAAACTGTTGCTATAAAAGTTATAATTAAGGCTACAGAGTTGCTATTTCTGAAATTTTCCCAAAAATAAATGATATCATAATAGAAGAAAGAAACATTTACCATGAAAGCCCATGGGAAGCCATATAAGTTGACTGTCTTTGGTGCTAACGGAGTCAACAAATATTTGACAGTCATTTTGAAGCTTTCATAACCCTAAGGATAGCTGTTAAATGCCTCAAGATCTACGGAGAGCTTTATTAAACCGAGGCTTATATTGTTGTTAACGTCTCTCGCCCAAAGAATATTATGTACAAACCAAACCAAGCATAATGACTGCTTGTGCTTCTTTGAAAGTCCTTTACCTTTCAACACTTCTATCAAACTTTTGTTTTTGAAGCATGGAACAACAATGGACACCAGGTCATCACATCACACGACTTGCCTTTTCCTTTTTTGGGTGTGCGGGGTGTTTTTTTGGGTTATAATAGGTATAACTTGAGAAGGAGGATAACATTTTAATCTAGTAACTATGGCAAACTCTTTCTAACTAAAACAAACAGGCATGCCACAGTAATTTATCCACACCTCATCCATCTTATCTTTGTTTTCATACATAAACCTACGCTTAAGAAGTTCATATACCATTTTTATTTGAAAACGAGCATTGTTGTCCTCCGGCAAATCAAGATATTTTCCAAAGCAGCTGTCCCTGAAATAAGCATCCAATTTTTGTTCTCAAAGTATTTTTCTGAAGGAGTCGAAAGATTTTCTCATGGCTGACTTAACCACGAAATCACCCATTAAATCTGTGGCACCATCGCACTGCATTCTCATAGGATAACGATCAATGTTGAAGGCTTTGACCAACTCTTTGGTGGAAGGGCTATTAGCATTTACATCATCTCTTTTGAAACATTCCTCCTCCCCGTGTTCATTATATTTTGCTCTCGATTGAGATAAAACTTGTAAAGCAAGCTCATAGAGCGGTAGATGTAGCCTAGCTTCTTCACATGTTTCTTTACTTAGACTTGATTCAGTTTTTGTTCTTTTGGGAACCATATTATCTAAAATTAATAGGAACATAAAAAAATATATTATAGTTGATTAATGCATCATTAAAAAAGGATAATAGTAAATTAAACAAGCAAAACAGTAAAATAACAGTTGCAATAGATCACCGATCTGTTGCACCAGGTAGTATATTTGTTGTAGCATATAACCAACCTATTGCAGCAGATGAGTAATCTGTTGTAACAATAACAAATATATCACTCATCTTTTAAGATAGATGAATGGTCTGTGCAATAGATCAGACATCTGTTGCAACATATGAGTGATCTGTCAGAGCAGTTAACTAACCTGCAGCAACGGCTGAGTAATCTGTTACGATAATATAAAACATATCACTCATCTGTTGAGAAAGATGAATGGTCTATACAACAGGTCACACATCTGTTGCAACACATGAGTGATCTGTTGGAACAGTTATCAACGATCAATATTGTTTAGATTTCTTCTAACATAGGGTCGTCTATCGCGGCAGATGAATGATCAGTTGGAAAAATCAAGTCTTGGACATTTCCTGTTGGAAGAGTTGAAAGGATTTTATCCAAAAAGAGGTTCATCTATTGCATCGAATCATTAATCTGATGGTTCTTCTGTTGCATCAGAT
Source organism: Capsicum annuum (assembly GCF_002878395.1). NCBI lineage: Eukaryota > Viridiplantae > Streptophyta > Magnoliopsida > Solanales > Solanaceae > Capsicum > Capsicum annuum. Next base: position 213,124,223 of record NC_061117.1, on the reverse strand, counting down.
GATTAATTAGTTGCATCGGATTTTATATCCGATGCTTAATCTGTTGCCACATATGGTTAATCTATTGCATTAGATAGTTAATATGTTGCATCAGAATTATAATCTGATGGTTCCTCTAGTGCGTTAGATGGTTTATCTATTGCATTATATGATAAATCTATTGCATCAGATGGTTAATATGTTGCATCAGATGGGTAATCTATTGAAGGAAACAACAAATAGTAGCACGGTTTTGTTCAACAAAAAAATAGCAATTTCACCATTTTTACCAAGAACAAGAATAGAAAAAATCAACCTGAATTATTGTTTTACTTTTATAAACACAAACAATAAAAATCAAATTTCAAAAAATGCAACAAACAACAAAATATCATAATTCACTTCGAAAAGAGAAAAGAAGAAATACCAAAAATTAGGATTTTATTCAGACCGCATTTCATATTAATGCAACAAATATTGAAATTGTTAACCAATACTATAAGAGAAGTTAGCTCAAGTTCCTTGTTTTCTTCAAAACTAAAAAGGCCATAAATTTTTACCTGTGAAATAAGAAAAGAAACGATGAAGAATTCAAAGCTGTTGTGGCCAGAGAGCAAGGCTGTCACGTCGATTGAAGGTTGAGGTCGACAAGGAACTCGAAGCCCAACTATTTGTAGTCGGATGTTGAAGTCGCCGAGGATTGAAATAAGAAATTTGCAGAACAATTGGTCGGGAGAGAGTTAAGAAAAGCTGTCGAGAGAGGGATAAGAGACAGGTTGATTTGAATTGAAGATGGGACCTCGAAGTCCAAATATTTATCGCCGGAGGTAGAAGTCGCCTGAGGTTGAAGGGAGAAATTTTGCAGAACTGTTGGTTGGGAGAGAGTTGAGAGAAGCTGTCGAGAGAAAGGAGAGAGTGGTTGATTTGAATTGAAGAGGGTTGTGGGTTGGGTTGATTTGTATTTTTTAAAAGATTAGAAATTTTTAAAAATATTAATCAAGTCCACAATTAACTTAATCAAATTTCCTAATAATGTTTGACCCTTTAAGTTGGTCAATGTCACCAATCCTTCATTCAAGACTTAAAAGACACCTTTCCTTCAATTTTCTCCACTTTCTTTCTTTCTTTTTGGATCTATTTTAATATATTTTTCCTTGAACAAAATTTATTGAAAACAATCTAAGGTGAAAAGGTGGCTGAATAAAAAAAGAAACACACAGACATTCAAGACACAAGGATTTGATAGAAAAGAAGACAAAAAGAAGTAACAAGATAATAGTACACAGATGGAACATGGATCACATTGAATTACTCAAGAAAATGCAATAATATAAATCAGAATTGAACTCTATTATGTAAAATAGAACTACTTTCTATCTGAACAATCTAAAAATTATTGTAAATAAATTATTATATCAAACCCTAGCTAACTATATGTATGTCCCTCATTATAATGCCCCAAGATTTAAGCAACTACAACCTACATAAACAAAACTTAATTGCTTCTTCAAACACCCATTACACTCTCTTTCAACTATATCCACTTACCCTCAATCCAATGTTGATGAAACTCTCAAATCTTTTACATCATAAGCACATTCAACAAAAAATTTCAAAGGAAACAAAATACTTATCCCCATTTTTAATTTCCCACTAACCTTTCCAACCCAACATCCATCATTATCAAAAGCATCGACTTGATAATACAAATTACACTACTAAAAAAAAGAGAAAAACCGACCACGTGTGGTTGATTTTCCCCAAAAACCGACCACAAAATCGACCAAAATATGTGGTCGGTAAATTGTGGTAATTTTTTAAAAATCGACCACTTGTGGTCGGTTTTTGAAAAAATATATGTATTTTTTTAAAATTCATTATTATTTTATTAAAATTAAAAAAAATAATTTTAGGAAAAAAAACCGACCCCAAGTGGTCGATTTTTAAATAAATTAATTAATTAATTATAAAATCGACCACTCGTGGTAGGTTTTCTGCAAAAAAAAAATTCAAAAAACTGACCACTTGTGGTTGATTTTTCTGAAAAAATTTTAAAAAAATAAAAATCAAAACCCAAATACAGCATGCAACAACAAAAATGCAATACAGCAGTATCAAATCAAATACAACAGCAATAACAACCAAAAATCAAATATAAATACTTTCAAAAGTGTACAAGACATACAAAATGTCCAATAAAAGTGAGTATAAAAATACTACAACAATAGTTTCATACAACAAAATGTCTAAATTCAAAGTACAATACATACAAAAATCAAAAAACTAAAAGTCATCATCATCGAATTCATCCTCATCTTCCATAACATCATCCGTGCTGAAATCATCCTGGGGGCCTAGACCCTTTGCAGGCCAAACTGCATCACCGGGACATGGAGGAATAACTCCCGCAGTCCTAATGAAAGAGCTTAACTGTTGCTGTAGCTTTTTGAATTGTGATGTTGTTGCCTTCTCCGTCTTCTTCTGCCTCTCTCTCTGTTCAGCAAGCTCTTCAGTGAGTTGAGAAACCGTATTTTGTAGTCTTTCAATCGTTTCTCTATCAACTGAAGAGCTATATTAAGAAGGGCCGGACGAACACCTAACATTATCGCCAAAAAAGTTTTTGTGGTATCCAACCAAATGACCTCTATTTGCAGGACCCAATACTCTTGCCTATAACTCCTCCTCTACATGCTGGGGTATTGGGTCACCCTGAATTTCAAGAGGCTGACTACTATGATACGCACCAACAAGACGCATATATTCGTCCTATATTCAAAGTAAAGTTAATACTAAAAGTCAAAAAATATTAAAGTAGTTATAATTGAATAATATCAACTTTAAGAAAAAGATTCATAAATTCAAAATTTGTTTCTTACATAGACAGCTTTTGAACGAGCTTCAACCCAGACATCTTCATCAGTTGGGTTCTTTTTTTCATCACATGAGTCTCCTCGTATAGCTCATAATGTGGTATTTCCCTACCCTTTACTTTTTTGTGCACATGAAAAAATTATCAATGTTTAAATAATAAAAAATTTTAAATAGAAATAAACAATTAAAACTGTAAAAGTTACATACCATTTTTTTCATCACAGCAAGAGTACTTCTGGCACCCGCAGTATGTAGGGAGCCACCCTTGGATGATGCCCGGGCTTTCTTTCCTTTTTCACTCAATAATTGGTATTCTGCACTACTCCAATGGCAAAGATACAGTTGTCATGCGGGTTCACGAATCCACTTAGGTTTTACCAATTTCTTTCGGGCATAATCCAAGAGATCATTAAATATGGCTCTACATCTTATGAAAAAGTTCATCTTTATAAGAAATGTATTTGCATCATCCCACCAGTAAAATTTCTACAACAAAAATATAATATTCAATCTTTTGTTCTAACAAAGTATTAATAAGTAGTCGATAAGATAAATCTTTACCTTAAATTCTTCAAACATTCTATCCTGTCAAGTTTTGGAACCTTTTGCCAGCTAGTCCAGTAGTCGTTGAAGTGCCAAGTAATGCATATTCATGCCTTTTGTCCAACTCCACCGTCCGGCCTAAACCTACAATACAAGATCAAACAGTAATTTCATAGAGCATAGTAATATAGTAATGAAAAAATTAGTAGCATTATAATACTTAGAAATCTTACCCTCTCACAACTGGAACATGATAAATCCTCCCAGAATCATCTCTGTCTCCTGGCTGCCTAGTAAGTGATGGTGGATGCACTGGCGTGGGCGGATCTGAAGCACTAGATGGAGTGCCTCCAAGCTGAAGATCTAACAACCCAATAGATCCAGTAGAATCATTGTGCGAAGCTGCGTGACTGCTGCAGGAGGGTATTGATGATGGTAGATGTCTAGAGGGACCAGCAGTCGTTCGATAGTACTGTGCTGGCAGTGGCATGGTCATAGGATCAGAATGAGTTGGTGTAGACCCATGTAGTGGCCCCACATGCGTAGGAGTAGGTATCAAATCCTCGGACAACCTAGAATATAAGGGTCGTGCTGTTGCATCAGCAAACCAACCCTCAGACATATGAATACCTGTGGGTCGTCTATAAGCCAGAGGTTGTCTATTCTTTTATGATTTCATAGTATCAACTTTTCCCTTACCCTTGTCACCTCTGCCTAACATCTAAATTAAGTTAAGTTAGCAAGTAGTTAGTTCCTACATAATGAAGATATAAGAAAACATTCCAAGTAACTAATTTCAAGTTACTAATTCACATTTCAAATCACTCTAATACAATACGAGATATAGACAAGAATATTTTTATTACTATATAAATCATGGAAAAGTGGAAACAACAAACTTAAATAGTACATTACATATCAATCTTAAATAATAAATACAAAGGTAATATATAGTACAAAGCATAAAGACATCAATACATAATAAATACAACCTACTCAACTAATCCTCCTCTTTTGAAGACTCATCACTAAACAATTAACCCTCTTCGAAGGTTTCCTCATCTCCTACCCACTCAGTCTCTTCTTCCGCAATATTAACTTCTTCAAATATATTTTTCAGGTGATTCAAACTGTTCACTAATTTAACGTCCACTAGCTGGTGATCAATCTATATTTCATTTTGATACGCAGTCTCCAACACATTCTTAACTTCCACCCGGCCTATAGGCTTTGTTTTGATTACAACCTACCAATCAGACTTGTCATTGCACAACGGATAAGGAGCATAATACACTTGTTTAGCATTTTGCGCTAGAACAAATGGATCGTAAATAGGATACGAGCTATTGTGCTTCACTTCAATGATGTTATGCTCCCTATGTACTCT